>NC_056733.1:324531486-324798986 GCF_019279795.1 Protopterus annectens
TTGCTTATGCTACTTCACATAACATATAGAAGTGTCATATATACAATAACTGTTACATGCAACTATTAGAGAAACGTAGAATATAATATAGTCCTGTAATCAGGACATTTGCTATGTCTAGATTATTTTTGCATGACACATATGCCTAAGGAGGGACTGTCCCAAGCAAAGTGGGACAGGTGTTAATACTAAAGTCTCACCTTGGCCAATTTAAAAGGTGGAAAACCTACAATAGGTATGGGGTAGCATGACCCGGCAGACGGATGTGGTTTCCAAAACACATTTACTTGTCTGCATTGCAAAGAATCGGTTCCCATGTATCAGCCAGATGGGAGCAGATTGTATGAGGAACATGCATATAATATGATTAACTCACTGGACAGGCCACCGATTCCGTACAGTCGAACGCCATGCCGTCGCCTAATGGTCAGCCATACCCAATACTGTAATCATGTAGTCCGATGTAATAGGCATCACAAGGGATCACATCCACCCAGCGTGAGTGACAAATGCAAGCACCAATGTCGGTGCATGTGCAAGTGAGGGAGCGAGCTGGTGTAAGCGTGTTTGGCTATTAGGATGCAAGTATTGCACTGTTAAAGAAATGTGGAGTCTAAACAAGTATAAGAAGCTGTAACCAGAGGTCAGCAGTGCTTAATACCATGCAAACCCATGCATAACGGCTCCCAACTGCTGCAATGTGCTTTACTCACTCCGTATCCAATGGCCTTGTTCTGGCCGCATACAAAGAACCATCATTTGCAAGTGTTGGTAGCAACACCCTGCGCACACAGCTAATATGAATTACCAATACACCATGGCAAATATACAGACAATAGACAGTACCACACACATACCATACAGCACAGTCATCCAAAAGTATAGCAATGTACGGGCAGATATGTCCGGACCACTGGTGTTTGCAGACCTGGCTGTCTTGTATTTACATGTGTGAGCATGCCCAGTATGACCATTCCGCATGTTGTCGACTGAAATTGCCATCATACCTTCATGTGTTTGAGCATGCCCAGTATGGTCAACTGGATCGCATGTGTTACATGTCCCCGTAGTCAGTACTGTGGTACCGACCTCTGCGTTGTACACTGACAGGTGGCATGCTGTGTCTGCAGGGCATCCATCAGTCTTGTGGCATTGACTGTTGCTACATTTCTGCACAGCGTGGGGGGACATCTGACTGTATCCACATTCCTACATAGCAGCGGGGGAGGCGCACCTGACTGTTACATGTGTACATTGGAAGGGTGGCACAGCTGACAGTTGTACACTTTTGCTACTACTGTACTGGTATGTCAGGTACTCCATTTCAGTGTGGAGACCTACCTAATGTGCTAGCTAGATGCATACCAGTGTACTTCAGATGTTAGCTTTAATTACCAACATATTAGTTTCAGATGTCCTAGCCTTCACAACCTACGTTCTACTGCCTGGCCTACTGTAGTCTGTCTGTGTGTGTCTGTGGGGGGCTGGTCATCCATTGGGCATATTCAGAGGCCATTGCACAGCATTTGTCTGTGTGGTCTACACCTGTCCAGCTGTTTGAGACTTGTGTGGGCTGTATGGACACACATGATGTTCAGCCCATTACCCGCAGTGGGTTAGGACACCCTGTGGACTACTGGCTACTATTGTGACCCTGGTATGTGCTACAGATGTCATGGTTCCATAATGGACATCTACTGTCCATTGCCTTAACATTCAGCCACCAAATTCCCCTGCATGCTCACATCCATACCATAGCTACAGGTAACAACACATTCTAATACAACTGCCAATTGGTAGGTTGATTGACTTACCTTGAGGGTGTTGCAGACCTGAGGACGGTGCTGGAGGGCTGCCTATGTTGGATGCAGACAGTGTACTTCCTATACATGGCTGAGCACAGATAATGTCATGTTTGGAATCCCTTTTACTGTATGTGCGAGTCAGAGAGGGTGACATTCCCAGAGTACCTACTGTGTCAGTGCATATGCTATGGGTTGCCTCTTTGCCAAGGCCAGGTCATACTGGGCACACCTCCTTCTGCCTACTGGGTCTGGCTCAGGTAGTTCCTCCTCCGAGTCACTCTGTGTCTGTACAGGCCTTGGCATTGGTGGGGGGCTGTGTGGCCCTGCCCCATGCTGTTCCTGCTGCAGCTGTTTCCGCAGGATCATATTGTGTAGCACAGCACATACCATAACAATGTGGGTGCATGTAGCTGGTGAATACTACAAGGCTCCAGTCTTGCCTGTGCATGTGCCTCATCATGGCGTAGTTGTTCAGGTGTGTATGCATTTCTGATGGGTGTCATCAGCTATGGCTCCAGTGAGTACTCAGCAATCCTGACTTGGTGATCATAGGGGATGTCCATATTGGCAAAAGTGTGGTACAGCTGTGTCAGATGTCATATATCGAAATCGTCATAGCTTCCAGGGCAGCCAGCACACACATTCAGTATAATGCCCTGGGCATCGCGTATGACCTGGCAGTTGATGGAGCGGATGCCCCTGCAGTTAATGTAGGCCCTACCCTGCTCACCATGTGGTGCTTTGATGCATATGTGCATGCAGGCTATAATACCCATTACCCCAGGGTACTCTGCCATTTGGTGGAAGAGACGCATATTGCTGTTCAACACCTCACTTGTGTTGAGGAAATGTACGTGCTCACTGGCATGTGGTGACATGGCATCCAGGAACTGGTGGAATACTCTGGATGCAGATGCCTGTGAGATCCCCATGATATCCCCAGTTGTGCTTTGGGAGGTACCTGTGGCCAGTATACCTAGGCCTACACATACCTTGGTATCCACTGGGATGGGTTTCCCTCGGCTTGTTCAATGTGTCAGGTGTGGCAGGCACAGCTTAACAATCTGCTGTAGGAGGTCTCTGTCCACTCCATAGCACTCCACTATCTCCAGCTCATGTAGCCCCTGGTAGGTTACCCTGGGTCTGTACAGTCTTCTCTGTCTCCTCACTGAGGGTTGTTCAGCAGCATTCACATCCTCACCCCCCTCAGCCTCCTGCACATGTTGGTCTATATTGCCTGCTGCAGCCCTTCTCATTTTGTTGGATTGTTTTGTAAAATTTCCCAGCATGTATACATCGGTGGTGTAGAGTGCAGAAAAAAAACATGGGTGTGGTGCTTGCTCACTTAATCGTTGTGTTCTGGGCCAGGCTGGGACTGTAATCTGCTGTTTGTGATAATTATCACCTGTTTGCCCAGTTTGTTCACCTTGACTACTCTCCTACTGCTGTTGTCCCTCACAGTTGTCCCTCACAATTGCACTAGGCAGGTATAGACACACCCCTAGCTTAGGCGTGCTAAGGCAGGAGCAATCCCGAGACACAAGGCTCCAGTGTACATATAGTAAGCCTGACACCCTCCCATGCTTTCACATATATTCTAGTCCTGCACCCAGCTATCTATACACATACACTCTTGGGATCTGCATCACACCCTGGGGATAAACGGGATTCACTATTTTCCACCTCATTTGCATAGTATTGTCTTCTAATGCATAGTTACATGACCCATACTGAGCCTCCACAAAATAACCACTGCTTACTGTCACGCAGATCCGCACACAACTGGTTAAAAGCACCTTACTATCACCGTATTTAATGTGCCTTGTTCTTCCCAGCAACAAAACAACCGGTCTCTACACGCCTTGAACCCGGGACCCTGCACACCACAGACGATGCGCTTTACCACTAAGCCATGTATCTGAGGATATCATGTACAGATCATCCAGCACAGGCATTCAACAGTATAGGACATGTATTCCATCATGTAGATTTATGTGTGCTAATGTCCACATATACATATATATATATATATATATATATATATATATATATGTGTATACACACATATACATATACACACACATATGTAGATATAGAATATATATCACAACAGCAGACCACATGATACCAACGCATTATACAAGAATGAAAAGGAAACCACATGTGCCTCTTGAATTATGTACTGATGTTACTATCAAGGCAAGTGTGTTTCTGTGCGTCACACGGGTTCAGACTGTATTAAAGGTAAGATTAGGGCTTCTGACATTACTCACCAGACCTATTGACGAATGCATGTGTATGTCTTGCCAACCCAGTCTCTTGGGAGATTGTGACATTTATGGACACTATATAGGAAAACAACAAAACATGCTCCTCAACACATCCTGGAGTTAACCACTCACAGATACCAACACATTGGATATGATTGCCAAACACACACACCTGTCATGGGTTGGAATAGAACACTTAGCTGTCTATTCTATCACACTACAGCATTACACAGTTACAGAACACACTACCAACATTACTGGGTCACAGTACTCCCAGAGGTGTACTTCTAGGTGGGTGACATCATTAGCAATGGAAAAGATGCTGAAAGGGATTGTATGGAGTGTGAGCAGTCTAAAAGCATATTTTTGTCCCCACGCAGAGGGACACACACACAGTTGGCATGACTGGGATTTGAACACAGACCTGACTCCTTTATCACGCTACAGCATTACACAGTTACAGAACACGCTACCAAGATCATTGGGTCACAGTACTCCCAGAGGCATACGTCTAGGTGGTTGACATCATCAGCAATGGAAAAGAAGCCAATAGAGATTGTATGGAGTATGAGCAGTCCAAAGGTATATGCCTGTCCCCAGGCAGACGGACATGCACACACGCAGTTGGCATTAGAACACAGACCTACCTACCTTATTATACTACAACATTACGCAGTTACAGAACACGCTACTGAGATTACTGGGACACAGCACAGGCGTACTTCTAGGTGGGTGACATCATCAGCAATGGAAATACACCAATAGGTATTGTATGGAATGTGAGCAGTCTAAAAGCATATGACTATCCCCAGGCAGACACACACACACAGTTGGTATGGCTGGGATTAGAACACAGACCTAACTACCTTAAAACACAACAGCATTATGCAGTTACAGAATGTGCTACCGGGATTACCGGGACGCAGCACTCCCAGAAGTGAACTTCTAGGTGGGTGACATCATCAGCAATGGAAAAGATGCTGATAGGGATTGTATGGAGTGTGAGCAGTCTAAAAGCATATTCCTGTCCCCAGGCAGATGGAGAAAAACACACGCCAGTGGTGTGATCAGGACAACTGCCTATCTACGGACCACTATTACAATACTACATAGATACGAGCCGCACCATAGACACTGCACATTTCAAGACTGTCAATATGACCTTCTAGGAATGCAGACATCGACATGGATGCTGGCAGTTATGATGTACATACCTGTGAACCAGTGTGCTAATGTAGGAATCCATCCTGAAGTGGGGTATGGCCATCTGTTGACTGGACGACCACTATTGCTATACAGGGTTACAATGACCATGCCCATACACAGAGGCACATAACTTACACAAGGTGTCACTGGGCATGCTCACACACTTAGTAGAACACAACCGTTTGGAATGCACTATGTATCCATCTACACAACGTCATACTGGGCATGCTCACACACTTAGAAGCAAAGGGCTGTTTTGTATGCACTCTGATTCTAAACATGGAAGGGCACAGTGGTGTCGATAGTTGTCATTGTTAGCATGAACGCTGCACTACATATATCTGATACCGGTCTTCTACACAATGTCTGCTGCTGTCCGTCACCTTATATGTACCAATCTAAACCTGGCACACTAATACCACCCATTGTGATGTCCTGCCAGGAGTGGCTACTTCGCCCATATAGTGCCATTCATAGGCGAATGTCCTGAGACCAGGTTAACACCCTGACACCTAGAGGACAACTGCATTGTATGTGTATGCTAAACAGAGCTAGATGTGTAGTGTTCGTAATCAGAGCTGCCCAATGTAGATCCAACAATGGGGAATACTGACATCTGTGCAGTGAGGAACACCTGGCTGAAGGCTCAGTTGTGCACAATAGCACTACCACCGTATACCTCGGATACAGACATGTAGGCCATAACACCGTAACGGACTGCTCCAGGTGGTGGTGTCCATGAAGGCCACTCACATGTACTGACCAGTACACCCTCAAAAGGCATCATAGATGTGTCAGGTACAAATCACAGTGTCAAAAGCCACATTCTAGGATGTAGCCCTCAGACATCACCATGTCCTTGGACCAGCAACACACACCCATACATGTGGTAGAACATATATTAGTACACCACCATGTGACCCATGACCAGTGGACTGTACCTAGCTCTACAGCAACTGTGCAGACTACCCATGTACTGACACAGTTGCATCATGTGTTATGCAATGCAATGATACCACTATTCCTAACCAGGTCAGCTGTACACATAACAGGGGCCCTGGGTCATATACAGCAGTAACAGATGACTGTTGCTCTACACCAGTAAACACCCTCATGTTTGGATATGAAATACATGTACCTGCCATGGATATGTATATGCCCCACACACACACAACACATATGTACATAGCATAGCTGTTGCTGTCCTTCATGCAGACAGGTGGCTACAGCAATTACATACATGCACATGGAAGGTAGGTCCATGGCTGTTGAATGCTGACAGTACTTAAGGTGTGATATCAATGTTGACTGAGTTAACATTCCCTCTGTACTGGTTACCCATGACAACTATCATATTATAACAGTCCATGTGTCATGTATGTCATCACACATGTCCACCAATTGCAATGCCTACAAACATGGCTAAATGACAGGAATGTAGGACCTACACTCATGTACATGTAGTGGTGTGCGTTCAGCTACCATGTGTGTGCAGTAGTTGATGTTTGCAGGTGATCTGTGTCTTACTACAACATGCAGTTGCAATGCAGCCCCATCATTGCCAACTGTATATGGTGATATACTGACAGTAAGGTAAGATGTACATCAGGTATGGACGGATGTGTGGACATAAAGTAGAGGGCCATCTTTTCAGATGGATGTTTGCTGAAGACAGCCCACAAGTGTGTCACAAGCTGCCCTACCATAGCATGTGCAAACACTAAGCTATGTTTCTGTTAATTGAAGGGGAAGACATACAACCTACACAGCGGTCAGGGTATCACTGACTATAAATCACTTGACACCTGTAACACTTAAGACCTCCCATGTGCATATATCAGCACAACTGCCAAAGGTAGCTTCGGTACACATTGTAATGTGGGCAATATTGCTGCATGTCTGTCATACGTATCATAAGATAGCAGGTGTTTGATTCACAGTACTGCTATGTGTCTTTGCTTGTGTGTCCATATATGCCACGTATGGTGGGGAATACATCCCAATTGTTACTCACACACCTGTACACTGTTGTAGAGATCTGTACATATTGCAGTGTGGAAAGCAAGACATATGCAGGGGTAGGGTGTGTATCACACACATGTGAGCTATCTGTATATGCATGACATAGGTGCATTCAATTGTGGACTCCACAGTGTGTGTGTGTATGTATGTATGGCTGTCTGGTCCATGGAGTGAGGATGTATGTCACCATAGTGAACAGATTGGACCCCTAACCCCTCCTGGTGATGCAGTCTACTACCCTGTTGATGCCTTTGATCTTAGGCATTACTGACTACTTGTACATGTTCATTCTCTGTGTCGCATCATGTGGGTGCACAGTACTCTAATGGTGATTACCACATAGGCAGGGGTCCTCACCTCAACACTATCAAGTGTGTGTGTGTGTGTATTACAGTGTCGTTGACCCCATGAGGGGGCGTGTTACTGCGTGTCTGAATACATGCATGCGAATACCTGTGTGTGAGTGTGTGTGTGTGTGTGTGTGTGTGTGTGTGTGTGTGTGTGTGTGTGTAGTTGTGTGTTCTCATCCTGTAATGTGGTTGTGTATTACTGCTACACAGTGAGGCCTCAAGCTATCAACTGGCCACTACCCTTGTCATCAGCTAGACCGCTATGTAAACTCCCCGCCCCATGTAACTGTACCTGTGATGTCACCCGGTATGGATGTCACGTCTCTAGCCACTGTAGCTTAGTACACAGCTCCCATGCTCCTGGATCAGTAGATGTGTAGACAACTTTGGAATGTCAGCCTTTCTAACAGTGAGGTTGAAGCTACGAATAGCATGCTGGTATTGCCATACATACCTGTGAGTAGTCCACATTTACACATGGGAAACTACAAACACTGGCACTCAACGGCACATGCAATTAGACCTGAAGGAGGGAAGCAGGACATCATTACCAGCATGCTGTTACTGTTGTTTCCAAGACATACTGTGAACAGAAAACAATGCATTCTAAACCTGTACTACATGGTATGTCTGCTGTGTGTCAACAGTACACAACAATTGTAATCTACACTTATATCCCTATTCTGTTCACCCTGTGCATCACACCATATGAGCATGTCCCTGCACTGATGGTGTGGATGACAGGGAGGTGGCACATGCATCATTGTATGCACAGGGTGACAATGTTTGCCAGGGGCCTAGGCTGCACCAGTGGATGACATCATGTATGTGGGTTAGGGCCTGTGATCTAATTGGCCATGTGTAGTTGTTATGCATGTGAGTGTTGCGGTGCCCTACAGATGTTTCTGGTGTGTGCGTGTATGTGTGTACACAGTTCTGCCATGTGTCTAGCCTACACAGAGGTATTATTGACAGCTCCAGACTGTACAGACCAGGTTTTACAGCTCATGGTGTCCGGCCATGGCCATGTGACCTGTGCCTGCCAGGGGTTGCACGGGCACTACCAGGTAGAGGTGCAGATTGGGTTCTGTCCGATGACCCATGCCCACTGGAACCGTGTCCCCACTGGGACCATCCAGGGCCACGTCCACATGGCCTGCTGTGTTCTGATGTGGACAGCGCAGCACCAGCTGCACTGCTGCTGCTACCCCCACTGTGGGAGAGGGCATGTGAGGTAGCTCATTCACACAGACCTGCACCAGGTGATGTAGCTGGCCTACATCCATGTGCCCTATGCCTCACTTCTACCAAATGTTCCAGCACAGACAGCTCACGCTCGTGGATTGTCATGCCATGGTCAAGGATTCCAACCATGTCACCCAATCATCTGTCCAAAACCTCAGCAATCTGCTGTTGAGCATTTGCCAGTGCCTGGATGTTGTCATTTAAAGAATGGATAGCAGCCCTCTGAAGCCTCTGCCCTTCTCTGTTCTGCCATTCAGCACATGCCTGTGCCGCCATTACAGTCTGAAACATGCATCTGGTGACACCAGCTGCTGCTCTCTGTCCTGCAGGGGCATGTCCGCCAGAGGTCCTCCTACGAGCAGCAATGGCCACATGCCGGTGTGGCCCATCTCCAGTCATTTGCCTGACACCATTGTGTGAATGCACACCTTCCATAGCCACTACACTTTCCTGTTCCAAGCTACCACACGCTAACTGTCCTTCCTCTATTGCCACTGGTGATGGGGTATGTGTTGGCATGAGATCTGTGTGCGGGGATGAGGGGGATATAGGTGGAATGGCAACCAATGGCACAGATTCAGCCCCTGACAACCCTGCTTGTGCCTCATGCATATGTTCATCATCACTGCTAGAGTCTGGGGACACTAACATCAGATGGACAGCAGGAGGGTAGCACACCTACATCACCTGTGAAGGCAAACAAAGACTCCACATTACAATACAGACACACACACACACACACACACACACACACACACACACACACACACACACACACACACACACACACACACACACCATGCATGTGATTTGACAGAAGGCATGAAACATGCATGTGATACAGCAGACGGCATGCAGCTCTGACAAAAATACTGGTAATTATCATGCATCCCTGGGTTGCACACAACAGCAAGCATGTGTCATAGCAGAAGCCATGCATTTCAAACAATCATGGTAGTAAGCATGCATCCCTGTGTTACACCATGTGGACCAGCACAGGTTAACAGTACATATGGCTGATGTGTGGCATATGACCTTGACATTAACATGTAGTATGACATGTAATCTGCTGATGTGTGCATTGATATGCATACATGTTTGACACAATGGTATTCTGTCACATATACAGTAGTGTAATGGTGTCACATTGCAGTGTTGTCTGTCCGCCTTACAGATAAAATGCACTTTTAGCAGATGTGCATAACCATTGAAGGGTATTATGAGGCATCTATATTGCTATACAGTGTGAAGTACAGACACAGTGCCATTGCATGGAATCATGAGGTGTCTCTATTTCTATACAGTGTGGTTTACACACACACAGTGCATAGCCATGACTGTGTGCATACACAATACATATATACTTTGGATTGTGACCCACGTCACTGAGGTGTATACATAGTACACCATTATGTGGAATGTGTGATACAGGTCACCAAAGGACATACGGATGACACCCCTGCACATCTGCAAACATATTTTAGCTGCCTGGCAACCATGTCCACAAATGACAGACTTGTCAATACACCATGTCCCACATGACAATTGTGTACCACACACATGTGGTGCACGGCTGACAGTGTTGCCCAACAACAGCAAGGGAAATGTACTGTATCTGTGGCCTGATGTGGTTGCCTGTGTATGTATGTGGATGCTGTACAGGTGACTACTGTCATGCTGTGACACAGTCATGATGTTCAACACATCTTATGTGGTCGAATGAAGTTACGCCTCCACAAGCTGTGCACAGGTTGTAGGATGTCCAGTGTTCCACATCTGCAATATAACCATTCATAGGTTATAGGTTCATAGGTTCATACTAGGCTATCTGCCCGAGGGCATTTATAAGCCTAGCCCATTGTTTTGTGGCTTACGCCACCCCTTTAGTATGGGGAACTATACCCATTATTTTGCTGTGCCTCTGTCGAGCAGTGACACTGAGGTAATTCCTGGGGTATATCTGCGATCTCCCATCCATTGGTCAAGATTTCTCTTGAACAAGGCCAGCAAGGTGCTCTGCCTCACATGTACCGGGATTTTGTTCCACAGCATAGGGAGTCTTTGGGTGATGAATCTATCTCTCCAGCACGTCCTATTAATAGCCGTGTCGAGGTTTAAGTCTCCCGCCCTTGTGGCTCTGATGGATCTAGATTTTTTGAGGTGAAGCATATTCATCAAATCTGGGTTTGACATGGCTTTGTATGTTAGGCAAAGGTTACCTCTGAGCAAGCGGTAAGCGACTGAATAGAGCTGGAGTTCTTTCAGTCGGGCAGCATAGGACAGATTTTTGAGACCCTTTATCCTTTTGGTGAGGAACTATTGTGGCCTCTCCAGCTGCTGCAAGTGTCGGGTCAGATACATTCCGAATGGGGCATTGTACTCAATCATTGGTCTGATGAGTGATGAGTAAAGGGAGACTATGACCTCCCTTGATCTAGATGAGAATCCCTTCATGATAAGGTGGGCAATGTAGAAGGACTTCCTAACTACTTTAGCTACATGGGTGTCGAATGACAGACAACTATCAACCTGGGTCCCCAGGTCCCTGATAACTTCTTCTGTGCTCAGTGGATTGCCACCTATTTGGTAGCTAGGGGTAACCTTGTTTTTCCCTAAGGGTATGACTATGCATTTTTTGGCATTTAACTTTAGGCCGTGGCTCTGGCACCAGTTATCCGTTTCTGTGAGACCCTTCTGAAGGATATCTGTGTCAGATGTGTTTTCTACTATGGCCCAGTTTGCAGTCATCTGCAAACTTTGTCAGCCATAACCCTCCTGTGTTTGCTTGTACTGAAAAGTAGATGCCAAACAAGAGTGGGCCCAGGACTGAGCCCTGTGGGACACCACTTGTGACAGGCTTTGAGTCTGACATGGCCAGCAACTCTGACCCTGTGGGTTCTGTCACTCAGCCAGTTTGCAACCCATCTTGTGATGTATGGGTTAACATTTAAGCTGATGAGTTTTTCAATGATACCCAGTGGGGTATTGTATCAAGGCCTTAGCCAGATCGAGGTAGGCTGTATGGACTGCCTTTCCTCATCAATGGCTTTGGTGACTGTTTCAAAAGTCAACCAAGTTTAAAAGGCATGATCTGCCTTTGACAAAGCCAAACTGG
This sequence comes from Protopterus annectens, assembly GCF_019279795.1. Lineage (NCBI taxonomy): Eukaryota > Metazoa > Chordata > Ceratodontiformes > Protopteridae > Protopterus > Protopterus annectens. The sequence continues at coordinate 324,543,500 of NC_056733.1, forward strand.
GTTGGATCCAAAGTCTGCAAATTCCCTATGTCTTTATTTATGAGGTCCATTATGATCCTCTCCATGGCTTTGCAGATAAGGCTTGTCAAGCTAATGGGCGGTAATTTCCAGGGTCTGTGGAGGCACCGCCTTTGTGAAGTGGGACCACAGTTGCAGTGTGCCACTCCTGGGTAATGTATCCAGAGGTAAGACTTTGATTAAACAGCTGTCCTAGCTGTGGGTTTAATTCCTCATTGAGTTCGTGGAGCACACAGCCGGGGACACCATTGGGTCCCATGGATGCTGTGTTTTTTGCTTTGGAGAGAGCTGTTCTCACTTGGGCACTGGAGATGTTTGGGGGCTGCACTCATTTGGTATAGATATCTCTCCTTTGGGGAGGAGAGAAGTTTGCACTGAACCTGTCAGCCAGTATGTTGGCAATGTCTGTAGGATCAGTAATCTTCACATCATTTTGAACTAGTTCTGAGCATATCTGGGAGTTTCCTCCTAGGTTTCTAACATAGCTAAAGAAGGCCTTATGATTGTCTTTTGAGTCTTTAGCTATTTTTCTCTCGAAATTTGCTTTGGATGATTTTATGAGAGCTCTTAGTTTTTACTTATAGTGATCAAGGGTGTCTTACCTTTTAAGGATTTTGCTCTATCTTGTAATAGCTTCCTCCTTTTGTTGTAGAGTTTGTTTATGGCTGGGGTCCACCAGACTGGACGCTTGCCTTTGGTACAAAGAGTCTTTGTTTTGCTTGGGATTGCCTTATCCATGCAGTCCTGCAGGTGCTGGTAGAAGGCGTTTGTAAGTGATTCAGCGGCTTGAGTATTGTTTTCCCGCTCGGGGCCTGAAAGGAGACCACACTAGTCTTTAGAAGTGTGAAGTCGGCTTTTGAGAAGTTCTTTACTGTGGTCTTTTTATTTCAGGTGGGGTGGGATGAGGACCTCCAGCGAGATTAGTTTGTGATCTGATCTCACCAGTGAGGGGTATACTTCCGGTGTTGAACATTGTGCTCCCATGTTCGTGATGATGAGATTAAGTATGTTATCTCCTCTTGTGGGGATGGTGACTAGTTGTTCCATGGCATTTGAGTTTATGAATTCCAGGAACTTTTGGGCTAGGGTGTTTGGGCTTGAGTAGTGTTCCCAGTCTATATTAGGGTAATTGAAGTCACCTAGTATGATGGTGTTTGGTGATACATTTATCCCTCTAGTGTTTTCAGGAAGGCCATGTGAGTTTCCTGAGTTTGTGAGGGTGGCCTGTAACATGCTACAATTTGCAGAGCAGTCTTGCCTATGGTTAATTGCACCTGGATGGTCTCCGATGCATCGTGCATTGCCACCAGTCTTGAGGTGTGGGTGTCCTTGATGAATATGGATACCCCCCCCCCTCCTTTCTTGGTATTGTCCGGATTTTGGGGCTGGAACGCATGATATGAGGTAAAACCTGATAGCTGGGGTGCTCTCAGGAGCCTTGAACCAGGTTTCTGTCACAGCACAGACATCGATGTTCTCCATACTGAGAAGGGCCTCGAGTGCATGCATTTTGAGATTTAGACTTCTGGCATTGAGCAGCATTACCCTTAGTTTTTTCCTTTTTGTGTTCTAGGGTGGTAGGTTTAGAATTTGAGCCTTGCCTAAAAAGGCACTATGGGGTGGCAAGAGCCTTTGCCAATATCCGAATCCCAGGGTGACAGGTGCAAGCCATCCCTTGAAGCAGCGTGGCTTGTGCAGCATGTCACCCCCAGCAGACAGATACTGGATCCCCTTTGAATGACACCAGTGTTTAAGCCAATTGTTAAAGCTGATCATCTTATCTCTGTATTGTGACATCATTCTTGGTGAAGGTAGGATACTGCTCAAGGTCAGGGTCATACCTGCCTGGGCTACATAATCAGAGAGCTCCTCAATGTCTCTTTTCATGTAGTCCAAGGAGTGCCTCAGGTCGTTTACACCAGCGTGACAATGTCTGAGTCATATTAGTACCAGCTGTTGAGAGACCTGAGTGCTTGCGTTATGTGGCGGATTCTAGCCCGACAGGCAGCTTACTGTGACCTTCTCCTTACTCAGTCTGGTGAGCGGGACATCAGTGTGTCTGACTATGGAGTCACCAATGACTAGTGTGTCTGGCATTGTGTTTGGCCTTAAGGGCTGTGACTGTTTGACACTCTGACTGTGAGGTCTATGTGTTGCGGGTGTTGTGTTCTGAGGTGGTGGTTGTTTGGGTGTCTGCTTTGGTGGCCTCTGCTGTTTTGGTAGATTTTTGATCAGAGCCTCCGAGTATGTCTTTGTGTGTTTATGTGTATGATTTGAGGTTGTAATGGTACTATGTGACACTGGGTCTATAGTGTGTGTGGTAACCTTCTCCTCCTGACTGGTCTTGCCAGTCCTATGTTGAGAGAGCTCAGCCTCCAGTTTGGCCGTATAGTTGCATCTCTCGCATGTATTTGTGTTTTGTGGGAGGAGGAAAGGGTTGTCTGTGTACATGAGGCAATTGAAACATTGCCTCAATATTCCCAGGTTCACCAGCTGAGCAGGAGAGGACACTAGCAACTGATGCCTCGACATGCTAGAAGGGTAGACGAAAAACTCTAAAAAAAGATTCCGGGAGACGTGGGTGACCGAGAAATGGGGTTGCCTTTTGGGGTACTATCTATGACAAGAGTGCCGTATCAAGGTAATAAGTACTGTAGGAGCAAGTGCTAGGTTTAATAGATAGAGAATAGTCTACTTGGAGTCAAGTAGAGTTGATCTTTTAGTTATAGGATACGCTGATTTGATCAGTAGTATAGTTCGAGGAAGGTAGTTTTAAGGGAAAATTTGAAGAGTGGACTTTAGGTAGCCCGAATAGTTTAAACCTGCTTAACCGGCACTGCCCTAGTGTGCAACAGTGGCAGCTCCGCTCTAAATCGCGCTAACGCGCGTTTAGCGCGTTTTATACCAGGGGGCTGGAAAAAGCTAGAAACTGGCCCAAAACGACCAATAAACTACTAGTTACTGGCTGAAACCTCACAAAACTGGACAAAAGGCAGCTCAATGCTTCCCACTCCCACTGGTAAGCAAGGTAGTTTCCCTTCCCCCAAATAAGGCAAGGAAACAGTACACAGGAACTACAACCAAAGGCTATAGTTGGGCCATGTGTAGCCAATGTAAAACAGGGTGTACACACAAACACATCACATCTACTGTGTGTCGCTACATGTCTCTGGTTATCCTCCATGGCCATGTGTGAACATGTGTTGGCCAAATGGTTCTGATGGCTGTCTATCTCACATGTCTTTGTTGTCCCATATGACATACACCCATAGATGTCACATACTCCACTGTCCACAGGGTTATGCAGACAAAGGGTTGTATGTTTGGTATGTGGGGTATGTTTTATGGGATAGTGAGACAATGTTGCAGCCAGAGCACTACATGTAATGGACATGTCAGATGGCACATCACAATGTGTGCACTCATAGCAGGGGCATAATCCACAATGGTGAATCCTGTGGGCTGCCCATACTCCAGCTCACTGTGTAGTACTGTTTGTGTACCCCACATGTGTAGTTCTGATGTGTAGTACATGTTCCTACATTGAACAACACCTCCACCGTTGTATGCACAGCTGTCCGCACATCTAGCAATGACAGTTTCTGAGGTTTCATGTCGGTGTTTCACTTAGTTTGTAAGTATTGCACATGGGTAGCCAGTGTGATGGATTGCAGATGTAACCTGTATATTGTGACCGGACCATACATTATGTGTACATGTGTTAACTGGCCACATGGCGAATAGATCTGTGCATTAACATGCCTGATACTTATAACTGTCTCACCTGCAACAGCCTGCTGTCTCTGCGGAATGCCAGAGGTACCTATATAGTGGTGACACAGCAGTATGATCATTATCCATGCCTGTATGACAGTTACAGGGTGCAATGTGCATTTTAACACATTCGCAAGTACAATAGGATATACTATGGAGTATGCACATGTGTGCTTACACAGAGTAGCATACTATAGTATGTGGCATGTGTGTATACATGCCTTGCATATGATGTTACATTACATATTGTACAGTAACACATGCAACTATATGGGATATAATAGTAAAATGTGCAGTAGTGACTTACCAGGCAACTCCAGGCTCAGTGGTTGAGAGACACCCACCCCCACGATGGCAGCAAAGGTTTGTGGATGCTGTTCTGATGGTGTCCGCAGATTGGCCAGTAGCTCCTCGGTATGTGTGAGTGGGGGCTGGGTTGGTGGCCCTCCACCTGTTGCAGCTTGTTCCCTGGTGATTGCATTCACACGCTGTTTTGCATGTCTGATCAGGTCCGTGCAGTGTCTGCGCACCTGCTGATATGTGCGGTTATGGCCAACCACATCATTAACCCTCCTGTGAAGTTCGGTCATCCTGCTGCTGTGGCACATGGCTAAACAGGACATCATAGTTGTCTTGGAGGTAAGATATAAGCGCCTCATCCTCTAAGCATGTATAGGCTGGGAGCCTTGTTTGTGGCATATCTGGAAGACATAATGATGGAGACAGGTCACAGTATCTCAGAGATGCACAGAGATACAGCTGCACATACATGTGTATCACATTTATTACATTTAAGCAGTTGTCTTTGCAAATCTTCATGACACTGACACCACTGACATGTTTGTGTCACACACATGTAACACCCAAAGGGAATTGGATATTATCACCATTTATGTGTGTCACCTGATTACATTGCTCATACTCCATGTGAATGCTGTCTTGATGTAGGCATGTCTTTTTGCCTGTACTGGTGTTCTTACCTATCAGCACATGCCTGGATGTGTCCACATTAATGCTGTTGACCTTGATGCTGTGTATATGTCATATATCAACACATACACTGCCTTAACGGACATGACCTGTGACAATGCAGACATGCACACTGAAGCCTTTACATGCATGTGTTTTGCCATATACATCTACATGGCACTGTACAGCAGTTTAACATCCTGCCACGTATCGCCTGTGTTGCACATGTGATACACATGGGGCACTGGCTAGCCGGAATGTATTTGCAGGGATGGTTATCAACTATAGCATGTATGGCCAAGGTCATGTAGTAGTTTGTATGCCCTGGGGCATGTATGAGCGTAGGATGCAAGGTTACCTAGTTGTACCTGACAGCCATGTTTCTGGCGCCAGGTGAAGCAGTGCCACATAACTGATCCAGACGGTTAATGATACATCTACCATGAGGTCATCACACCATGTCTGACAGAGGTGAAATGTGCAGCTTTGCTGGACAGGGTTGCATGGTATGGCAGGAGTATGTAACGTGTATGGCACAAGGATCTGTCCAGCATGTGGCGATCCTTGTACTAGGAAGGTGGATGTCCACGATGTATGTATTTCAGATCAGGATATGTACATGTAGCATGTCCAACATCACAGTGTTGTACATGTCTTTATGCAGGGTAGGCATCATGCTACATAGTGGAGATAAGGATTGTGAAGGCTGGTGTCGCCCATCCAAACATGGGCAATACCCCTTAAAGGTGATATGTGATCTGATATTGGTCACTTGAGTGATGAGTATGGCTGTACAATGATCTCCATGTTCATGAATGGCACCCTGTCATGACTAGGGTTGCCTCTTATGACTACCTAATAGGCTTGGTGACATCACTAGCTCAGGGAGGTAAACTGCACAGCACCATCTCTTACACACAGTGTCCATCATGTTGACTGCTGCCTAGGTGGTAGTTCATGGGTACAGGGTCATTAACCTAGCGGTGACACTGCAATATGCAGCTATCAGATTGTGCACATATGTCACACACCTCACCCACAAAGCCCATTCTGTATGTTGTCCACAACGCTGAGTCAGCTATTGCTCCTAGGTCATAGCCATTCACATACTTACATAGGCAGATGCCTCCCATTTGTCTGTGTGGTATGAGCTACAATGAGGGGGAGTACAACGAATTAACCCTGTTTTACTGTAGCTGCCATTAGTGTGATATGCACATATTACTCAGGCACCTTTTGTAGTGTTGGTTCTGTCAACAGTCCACTGGCAGAACACTCCTCTGACATACAAAGGTACATCTAGTATACTGAGTGTAGCTGGAACACAGTATGGGTGATGATGTCCTATGACCTGTCACAGGTATGATATGCAGTGTGAAATCATCCATACTGTCATCTACATCTGTACTGCTAACAACATATATGTTGATTAAGGTTCATGGACTTTCAGACCAGACTCAGCAGGGTAGTAGTGCAATGCCTCCCATTATGAGTGGTGTCCACTTTGTGGGTTGGGATAACTGTTGGTGTGGACCATTCAGTGTTTTCACAGACTGACATGAAGCTATGTTTTACATGATGTGTATGTGTAGAGCAAACTGTTTTGCCATATGTGTATGATACAACCAGGGATGTGGACAGGTCCCATGCAGCCTGAGTGCACCTTGTACCATCATAGTTATGGTTACAGGGGCTCTGTAGTGTTCATGGATATGTGATTGTGTACCTGTTGGGGGGGCAGTGTGGTTATGTTATCCAACACCCTTTCTGTATTGCTTATTCATGCTCAGCACTTGTTCAGAACATGTAAGCACTTCATGAGCTACTAATTACTATAGCACTCAATCCTCCTCGTTACCTACAGGTAAACACTGTTTGTACTTACATTTCCCACTTGCTTAGAGTAAAACAGCTCTTGTATACACTTTCCTCACATATCTAGTGGGAAATAGTTAAATATTCAGGCATGTCCAAGTGTCAATTCCCAGTGCTATCCCCTGTCTATATGATGAATATGGGCATCATGAGGCAATATAGAAATTGTCTCGTGTACACAGTCAATACTCCCCTCCTAACATAAAACACTACAATCTGTGGGAGATGCACATATCTAGCCATGCTGGAGGTAAAGCTCTCTCCAACCCATACTGAACCTGACAATCATGTGGGGATGTTAAACACTTGCACCACACCACACTCATCACATAGTCTCACTAGATCTCCACCACCACAGGCCACACATAGTAAGACTACAACATTTGCGGAGCCTCTCAATACTACTCTGTCTAGGCAACAGAGAACTCCAAAGCAGAAATGCAGGTAGCCCCCATCACCCAACACAACACCAATTACTTATAGCCCACAGACTCAATGTGCCCATCAACCACAGCCAATAGGGCGATATAACATACCCAACACACTAGTCATAGGTGACTCTATAGGCGGTCACACTGATGTCCCACTCAGCAGGCTACACAAGGTGATAGTTACTGTCAGCTACCTGTTGGGTAACAGGATCCGCAACATAACCTATGCACTCAGGTCACTCCTCAACAAGTACAATATGACTCTGTCATTCTCCATGTTAGTGTGAATGCCCTGAGATGTACCTTCCTGGACTACATGTAAAGAGACATGGAATAGCTCTCCTCTCTTGTAGCCCAGGCAGGTATCACCCTAGCCTTGAGAAGCATTCGGCCATCGTCCAGACTGATAACGCAGTACAAGGACTGAATTATTTACTTCAACAATTGGCCATGCTTCCGGTGTCATTCCAAGGGTATCCAGTATCTGTCTGCTTTGAATGACATGGTCGAAAGAACACGATGCTTTGTCACAGATGGTCTGCACCTGTCGGCCCTGGGATTACGGATAACAGCTAAGGTTCTTGCTGCTCCTATAGTGCCTGCTTTAGGCACAGTTCAAATAACATATTCATCACCATAACAGGAACAGGCACGCAAAACCAGAGGGTAATGCTACTCAATGCTTGACATCTTCATCTCAAACGCACTCACCTGAGGCACTCCTTGTAATGGACCATTTCTATATCTGTGCAGTGACTGGGACCTGCTTCTAGGCTCCTGAGAGCACCCCTACACTACCAGGCTATTACTCATACCACACCTTTCAGTCATTTAACCAGGACTGGAATACCTACGGTGGAGGTGTGTCCATATTTCCCAATGATATCCACACCTCCAGGTAGGTTGCTTAGCACAATGCATCAGAGGTAATCCAAGTGCAACTAACTCTGGCCATAACTGCTATACAAATTGCAGCTTACTACAGATTCCACACCACACCCCATGGGTAACAGCCCTCACTTCTTGTTGTACTGGAAAGTAGGGTTCAAACAGACACTACTGATGTGTGACTGACACTATCCCATCATTAACTGGGATACCTACTCATGTACCGACACATTAGGCCAATGCTTTCTGGGATTCATAACCTCCAATCGCCTGGATCAACCTATCCACACCACCACTAGGGCCAACAATATCCTAGACCTGGTCATTACCAACATGTGTGACTGGTGTTCCACACCTCTGGTTATCTCCTCGTTGGTCAGATCCGAACGTATGCTAATGACCCTTGTTATCCACATCCCAGCACCACACCCTTTACAGAAAACACAGTACAATATTTCAACAAAGCCAACTTCAGGCTTCTTACGAACAGCAGTAGTAAACGTCATGACAACCATGCAGATGGACAATACAGTTACAACCGCTGAATCATACACAACTGCACTTAATTAGCACTTACACGACTGCATGGATCGTGCTATCCCAAACAGTGCCATGATGGTACCTACCAGAAAATGGACGCCACTCTGATGGTCCACTGCCATGGACATAATGTACAACAGAAGGAGGAGACTGTTGCAAAGTAGAGAATAATAAATAAAAAAGAGTGCTTGAGATGAAACTGGAGCCAAACGAGTTATATCCAAATCGTTTAATTCAAATTCACACAAAGTACCCAATGTAAGCATACACAAAACAGCCGATGTAAGCATAAACGCCTTTAGACATTAAACTTGCATTTTCATCTCCATAGAAAGACTTCATCAGATGACCAGTATAAAATCAATTAATCATTTATATTAAGGTTAATTAATGTCAGACCGATGAATTTATGTAAAAAACATTTAAAAGGACCAATGACATTTAGGGTTAGAACAACATTATAATATATAAAAATTCATTAAAAACCACTTTCAACTGTTATTGTAACTTCTCTTAAAATAATAAATATTCATGCATAAATGAGAAATAAATAGAAATAAATACTATATACACATATATAAATCTTCGAAAATAAATTAGTTAAAAGTGTATTTAAAAATATCACTATTCCTTTCGTATGATATTGTGCCTGTGTAATTCAAGGGAATACAGCCATCTCCTGACAAAAAATGTTACTACATCTCATTCCATTCATAGTTTTGCAGATCTTAATTTTAACAGTGGCAATATAGAGACATAATCATTCAGCCCAGGTAAATTTCCTGCTTCAAGGGCCACTTGCCACCACAGTTCCCTGAATTCTATCCTCTCTTCCCATGGGCCTTCCCTAATATCATTTTTAATTTGTGCCAACACGAAGAAGGAAAATTCAAGTTTTTTGCATAACTTCGTGTACTTAACAAAGCACTAGTTTCTTTGCCTACTTCCATGTCATAAGTATGTTTGTAGATCCTTCTTTTTAACATTCTTTTGGTTTTTCCAACATAGAAGGATCTACAAACTAGGCAAATAGCCAAGTAAATTATCCCTTTTGTTTCACAATTATGATAGTCAGAACTATTAATCCACCTCTTCCGACTTTCTAAATAAACCTTATCTGTATTCATAATGTACATTCATTGGGAACAGTGTCCACATTTGTATGTCCTAAACCGTCTTCTGTTAGAATTAGGCTTATTATTCTTATTTTGCAAAATATCTTTTATACTCTGTGAGTTTTTATACACCACTTTAAAGGGAAGTTTGTAATAATGTCAAGATCTGAAAAAGATGCAAATCTATTCTATTCTTTTAAAAATATCTTTTTAGTATTGTCATTTAAAGCATTATATTCTAAAATCATTGCCTGTTGATAAATGTTATTTCCATTTATATTATTCTTATCATTGCACATATCACCATCATTATTTTGTTCTCTATCCTCCTGAATAGATTTAAATCTACCACTTCTTTCTCTTTCGACCTCAGCCCTAATATTTTTAATAAAATCCTGGGGGTACCCTCTTTCCATTAACATATTTTCCAACAAATTACACTCTATTAAAAAAATCTGTATCAAGGCTAGTCATAAGACACCCCCTTACAAACTGGCCCTTAACTATATATTTTTTTACAGTGTAGGGGATGTGCACTTTGATAGTGAAGAAAGTAATTACAAAAGGTAGACTTTCTATAAATCTTAGTTTCAAACTTATTGTCTACCTTGTATACCTCTAAATCCAGGTACTCTAAATTTTCATTGGATATTTTATAGGTAAAATTTAAAAAGTTAGTTGTTTCATTCATATATTTCATAAAACCTTCAAACTTTTTTTTATCTGCTATCCAAAAAATGATTATATCTTCCAGGAACCTTCGATAAAGGCTCCAACAGGACCTAAATTCAGAGTTTAAAATATACTTTACTTCCCATTTTGCCAAGAACAAATTGGCATAAGTGGAGGCACACGCTGCCCCCATTGTCACCCCTTGAATTTGTTGGTAAAATTCTCAATTAAAGCATATAAAATTATATTTCATATTCATAACCCCCACCAGGAAGATGTTGACGCTGACTATGATTAGGTTGTTCTACCTTTACGTAGATCAACTCGAATGTAATGCACAAGGCACCAAATAACAGGACAGCACGAATCCAAACAATAGTTTCCTTTATTTCTTGACCAAATGAAGATGAACAAGGAGGTTTAGCGCTTTCATCTAGATAACTAGACTTCCTCAGAACAATCATACTAAAAATTCACCCCATTATATACCCAAAAGCCCGCCCTTTTACTTCAATTATATAATTCCATATGCAAATACACTTCCAATTAAAAATACATACATATAATACATTTATATCTATCACTTTGTCATTAAAAACACATACTTTAAAACTGACAATATGCAATACAAATTGTCATATATTTATGTATTTAAAAGTTGAGACAAAACTGTAAATGCTTTTTGCAAGCCAACTTACGTAGATCAGAAAGACTGATAAATAAACAAGGGTACCAACAATCAAATGTTCACTGGAGGGGGGAGAAGGGGAGGGGGAGATATTAGTGTATACCCATCCCACCTTTAGGGACCAAAATGACATTTTAGTTGAAGGTGTTAAGAATACATATAAAAACTTTTCTATATACAACTTTAGTAATATAATACTAGAGAGGGAACATTTTGATTTACTGTCCAAAGGTTTAAAATTCATTCGCTATAGAAAAAAGGATTTGACAAAGGGCTGGATTCATGAAGGCTTGCATGGAGTCTAAGAGTAGAGTAAGACTCCAAGCAGCCAATATGTCTGCCTAGCGATCCAGGAACAGCCGGCAGGGGCGTGCATGAAAGCTCCTAAAACGAATCTTGCACGGACAGTGTTAGGTTATGCAAATTACCTCATTTGCTGCTGAAAGCTATGCAAATGAGGTAAATTTGTGATCCAGGAAACACTAACCTGTCCGAGTAAGAGTAGTGTTATTTGCAGAAATGTATTCCGTTGGTAACTGAGTACCGTTCTGCAAATAGCAAAACAGAGCAATGACAGCTCAAAATAAAAGATGCATCCAGTTGAGAAAGCATGCCAGTGGCCAAATATAAGGCCATTGGCATTTATATGTGTTGCAAAATAATAAAAAATAATTTTTTCCCCAATCTCCGATGTTTAAGCGTAGTGCAGTGCCGTGGAAACGTGCGGCACTCTAAAAACCAGGAACTAAAAGCCAAAAATAGGCATTTTATTAAAAATATCCATCTGCCATGCAGGCGATTGGCAGGCTGAAGACAACATGGCTACTGAGTAGTGGTTGCTAAGGGGGTAAGCTCAGTCTGAGAGATGTAACCAAGCATTAGTAGGCAATCCTATGCAAATGAGTATAAGGATAGTGAATCCCAATTTTCCTTACCATGTGAACCATGTCCCTAGAGTATAAGAGTAGGATTAGGGGAGTAACAGAGTAGAAGATAGGTGACATCATGAGGGGGTATGTATCAAAGACTGTAAGCTTATTGGAGCAGAGTGGCATGTGTTTGCTGTAAGTTACTCAGGACTGGAAGAGGCATGTCTGCAGTTGTCTGAAATGAAACCCAGAAACCAAAGGTGTATGCCTTGGCTACCACCAAAGTTTTTTGCAAAGATTCTTACACTGTGTGCGCACATGTGTGCGCGCCTGTAAACCCCTCTAAGCCTGTGTGCGCATGTGTGCACCCGTGTAAGCCTGTGTAAGGTTGTCTAAGCCTGTGTGCGCGGATGTGCACCCGCCTAAGCCTGTGTAAGCCTGTGTAAGGCTGTGTGCACGCGTGTGCGCTTGTGTGCATGTGTTTGCACTTGTTTGCGCGGCGCTACCCCCTGTGGAAACAGAAAGGGAAAAGGAAGGAAAAGTAGTAGAAGGAAGTTAACCAAGGAGAACTAGCAGAGCTGCCAGGTGAAATCAATCAGAATCAGCCAATTACACAGGCAGTACACTAGCCCAGCCCAGCACTTAAAACTCTGCAAACAACATTCCCCTATGTTTTACTCAGAAACACTGCAACACTGCAGTATACAAAGAGGAGTGAAAACTTAAAAAGCTTAACTGAGACAAAAAAATGTTAGGGGCTGCCATTGCTATTATAAGGCAACATGTGCAAGATGCTGAAGGTGGTGCCATTGCAAATGTTGCTGAGCAACCCACAGTGAGAAGATGGAGAAGAGTGTACAGACCCAGGGTAACTTACCAGGGGCTACATGAGCTGGAGATAGTGAAGTTCTATAGAGTGGACAGATAGCTTCTGCAGCAAATTGTTGAGCTGTGCAGGCCATGCCTCACACACAGAACCAACAGAGGGGAACCCATCCCAGTGGAAACCAAGGTATGTGTTGGCCTAAGGATACTAGCAACAGGTACATTCCAGAGACCAACTGGTGATATGATGGGAATTTCACAGGCATCCGCATGCAGAGTACTGCACCAGTTCCTGAATGCCATGTCAGCACATGTCGGTGATCATGTATATTTCCCCAATTCCCGTGAGGTATTGGCCAGCAATATGCGTCTCTTCCAGCAAATAGCAGAATACCCTGAGGTAGTGGGTGCAATTGAGTGCATGCACATACACATCAAAGCACCAGCCGGTGAGCAGGGTAGGGCCTACATCAACTGCAAGGGCTTCCACTCCATCAACTGCCAGGTCATGTGCGATGCCCAGGGCATAATACTGAATGTGTGTGTGCTGGCTGCCCTGGAAGCTACCACGATTCCCATATCTGGCATCTGACGCAGCTGTACCAGACATTTGGCAATGGGGACATCCCTGATGGTCACCTAGTGGGGGATGCTGGATACGCACTGGAGCCATGGCTGATGACATACATCAGAAATGCACACACACCTGAACAAGAACTTCATAATGAGGCACACGCACAAACACGAAATGTAATTGAGCGTGTGTTTGGGATGCTCAAGTCATGATTCCGGTGCCTGGACACATCTGGTGGAGCCTTGCAGTACTCACCAACTACATGTACCCAAATTGTCATGGTATGTGCCATGCTACACAATATGATCCGGCGAAAATAGCTTTATCAGGAACAGCATGGGGAAGGGCCAAACAGCCCCCCACCATTGCCAAGGCCTGCACAGGCACAGCGTGACTCAGAGGAGGAACAACCTGAGCCTGCCCCAGTAGGCAGAAGGAGGCGTGCCCAGTATGCCTTGGCCTTGGCAAAGAGGCAATGCATAGCACATACACTGGCTCAGTAAGAACCCTGGAAATGATACCTCTCTCTGACTTACAAATAAAATAAAAGGGATGTCTAACTTGACACTACCTGTTTCCAAACATGTATAGGGAGTGTAGTATGTGCATCCAACATAGGCAGCCCTGCAGCAGCACCGGAGGCATGATTGCCATGTTTTAAGCAATATAAAACAATGCTAATCAGCATTTATCAATATTTAGTATATGTAAACAAAATTGCCCATGCTAACTAGCGCAATGTTGGGCAATGTTGAGCAATGTTGGGCAAGGTCGGGCAAAGTCGTGCAAAGTTGAGCAAAGTCAGGTAAACATGCTCATATTTGCTTTACTGTTCCTTAAGCAGTCTGGTCTGCCCAGCATGAAAACAAAAAGCAGTGACAGGGCCCAAACCCAGGATACTGTACACTATAGTCACAGTACTGAACCATTAAGCCATGATAGCATTTCAGTGGCATAGACACAGCAGGACAATTGTACAGTAATGCAAACACAAAGAAATGCTGTATCATGTCCCTAAAGAGGCATATGGGTATCCTCCCCCACATGCCTATGCAGACAGAGAACATCAGGCCAGGCGGTGTGATGTGGGTTGTGTAGGCTATGAAGTAGCAATCTAATATACATGACATTGAATGCTAGGATCTGTAGCACAGTAGTATGCCTCAAGCCAGTACGATAGGCAACAATACAGTCTGAAATGGTGTACCGTACATAGCAGTGCAGGCATAGCAAATGTGTATAAGTGTCAGGTGAAACCCTCATTCTATGTACACCGACAGTAACAATCAGGTGTGCCCCCGGGTAGAAATGCACAAAGAATAGCTGTCTCCGCTGTATGTAGAAATGTTGATAAGTCTATGCAAAGTGTCTCATGGAAGCCCTGCAGGCACAGCATGATCCTTGTTGATCTATGATACAAAGGTGAGCCCTGCTGTAAAAATACAACTTGATTTTCCATACACATATAGTATAAATGTCTATACCGGGCATGCTCACACACTCCAACAAATGTAGTGGATTTCATTCAGCATCACACTGAAAGGTCATACTGGGCATGCTCACACACTTAGTCTAAATACGGATGTGATAATAAGGGATCTATGGACAAATGTGGATAGTCATCTCTACTTCCAGAATCACATTCACAAAGTGGTCAGAAAACCATGCTATGTGTTCACACAAACTGCCATGGTCTGTGCATGTAGGTCAAAGGAGGTTCCCAATACTCAGCACTCATCAGACCCATCAGAGCGTACCACAACACACTTGCGATGAATCTGACTAGGCACGTTCAGCAGCCAGAAAGACCACTGAAGTATCTTAACAAGAGGATTACTGGCCTCAAATAGTTGCCCCATGCAATAAGACTGAATGTAACCCAATCTGTACTATGTTGCATACTGTCTACTCAGGAGATCTCTGCCCAACAGACAGGTCCATGTCATGGCTACACTCAGATCTGTTCTGAGTTACAGCTCAATGACACTAAATATACAGACCCAACTGATATTGCCAACATCCTGGCAGATAGGATCAGTGTTAACTTTACCCACTCTCACCCATGAAAGAGCACATCTCTATAATGGAAGACTGTAAAGTTGCTGTCATCACGGCTGCACAGGTAAAAAATACTCTCCAAAAGCCAGTATCACAGCAGCCATGGGACCAGATAACTTCCCAGGCTGTGTAGTATCTACTTCCCTGAAGTAAACTTAACATGGAAGGTCTGTGGATACTGAAGTTTCCAGAGGACTGCAAACTAGTAGTCATAAATGTAAACACTAAAGATGTGGACATCCTACAAAAGGGCCTCACTAAGACAGATGGCTGTTGTCAAAGCCATGAGCTCTAGCACAATGACAAAAGGTGCATTGTCATCCCCTTTGTTAAAAACTCTGTAGCCAAGAACTACAACATAGGTGGTAGTATACTTCACACTGAAAGTGTGACAAGAGACCTTGGGTCACAGGTGGACAGTAGACACAACTGTGATAATCACATTCCCACAGTAGTCAGGAAACCCTCCTATGTGGCACAACTCATCACAAAATGTGTCTCATGCAAAATAGAAGAGGACATTGTTCCCCTCTACTCATCACTCACTAGAACTATAATAGAGTACAACGCCACTTTTGCTATGTAACTCACAAGCCAACTACAACAACTGGAAAGCCTGCAGCAATACCTCACAAATAGCATTAACGGCCTGAAATACATGCCATACACAGACCATCTCAAAATGCTCCAACCGTACTCCCTTGCTTATCGCCTACTCAGAGGTGTTCACTGCCTAACATACAAAGCTATGTCAAACACAGAGCTGTTGGACATCTTGCACGTAAAACACTCATAATCCCTCTGACCTTCGGAACCAAAACCACGAGTGAAATACAAAAGGAAGGGGTGTACCCATTTACCTTATGGATACCCACACCTTCAGGTTAGTGGCACAGCATGAGGCCTTGGAGACCATGCAAGTGCAACTAACATTGGGCAAAGCTGCTCATCAGATTGTAGCCTGCTACAGATCATACACCTTGTCTCAGGAACCTCACTCAGTATTCCTGAGAACAGTGGAAAATATAAAGGTCCTATCAAACACCATTATATGAGGAGATTACAACTACTCAAACATTGAGTGGGAGAATTACTCATGTACAACATCCTTTGCCCAATGTTTCCTAGAGTTTAAAAACTCTAACACCCTGGAACAGCTAGTCACAACACCCACTAGAGGTGACAACATACTGGACATGATCATCACCAACATGGGGTACCAGTGTTCCACAACAGAGATAAACCCTTCACTGGTAATATCAGATCATAAAGTAATTACACTGGACATCCACCCCCCCCCCCACCCAGTCAATGAAACCACTGTGAAGACATTTTCAAAAGCAAACTGCACACTTCCCAAGACCAAAGTTGAACGTTCAGAGTTGCGGGTGCCATGTCTGACTCCAAGCCAGTCACAAACGGCATCCCAGGTCTTGGTCCTGGGACCCCACCTGTTCAGTAGATACTGCTCAGAGGTACAGGCAAGCATGGGAGGTGTATGGCTGAACAGGTTTGCAGATTTGCGGGTTTGCAGGTTTGCAGATGACTACTAACTGTGGTCCAAAATCGACTCTATGGCTGACACAGACATCCTCCAGAAGTGTCTTACATAGACTGATACCTGGTGTCAAAACAATGCCCTCAAGCTGAATGCCAAAGAATGCATAGTCATCCCCTTTGGGTAAAACAAAGTGCACACAAATGACCACATAGATAGTAATCCAGTATGTACGGAGAAAGTCATTATGGCCCTGGGGACACAGGTAGATAGTAAACTCCCCTTTGATGATCACATGGCCAAAGTGTTCAGACATTCCTTCTATGTAGCCCACCTAATGTCACCTAAAGTAACCCACTTTGTATAGTCTGATGATGTCACCATCCTACAAATATACCTGTGGAAAAAAGTGCTCCCAGTAATGTGTATAGCGTGTTGTGTTAATGTGTACTCCTGTAGTATCATGAAGTAGTGAGGTAGGGGTTTGAATCCTGCACTTGACACCTGTCTGTGTGTAATTACCTTGGAGAAGCGCAACCGTTTTGTAGAGTAGTAGAACACCTTACAAGTGGTATACTTATCTTTGTCAAGTCTGATGATGTCACCATCCTACAAATATACCTGTGGAAAAAGACATCCCAGTGATGTGTATAGCACGTTGTGTTAATGTGTACTCCTCTAGCATCATGAAGTTGTCAGATAGGGGTTTGAATCCTGCGCTTGACACCTGTTTGTGTCTAATAACCTTGGAGAAGCGCAACCATTTTGTAGAGTAGTAGAACACCTTACAAGTGGTATACTTATCTTTGTCAAGTCTGATGATGTCACCATCCTACAAATATACCTGCGGAAAAGAGACATCCCAGTAATATGTATAGCACGTCGCATTAACGTGTACTGCTCTAGTATCATGAAGTAGTTAGGTAGGGGTTTGAATCCTGCACTCCGCAAGTGTGTGTACTCTATGTGTGTGACACTGTTGGTCAATGTGCTGTGGGTTTTGCTTTTACTACTGTATGATATATCAGTATGCATTGCACATGTGAGGTAGCTGTGTGGCAAATACATATACGTACATGTTACCTCAATTATTGCATGTGTGGGAACCCTACTTTTTCCAAGAACACAGCTGTCATCTTTGCCAGACTGTGCTGCTGCTTCCCAGACCTTAGGTCACATCTGTATGCTTGTGACAAGGCCAGCCACTGCAGTGATCCCTGGCCTATGTCATCCGTGTCACACACACTCATTACGGTTTCTATTGCATTGTGTGAGTGAGGGTTTATGGCCGAGGTATATGTCAGACCTGTTCAAATGCAGCAAAGTCTGTCAATGATGGCTATTCATCATAGGTGTACAACAACCTTTGTGGATTTGCATGCAGACCCCTTATTGCTTATGTGATACAGCGAGGGATTTCAAAATACCTGAGGAAATGTGATTATCAAAGGAGAGATGATGTAACACTTGGTTGCATGTACACATCGGTACCTGTTCATCATGTTGGTGGCTACTACCTATGTGTTACTGTGGGGATACTATGTTCTGTAAAGGTGGATGACTATGCTTAGTTTGGCTTATAGCTTTACAGCATGGGTTTGACAACAGATATCTGTCTGTATGATACCCTTGTGGAGGATGCATGTGTCATCTGCAGAATGCATTATAGGCCACAGTATGCATTACCAGATGAGGGCGGACATATCCCTACTGTGATTGCTTGTACCTAAGAGAGCTATATGCCAAACAGGAGTGGTCTCAGTAATGGGTGCAGGTGAATACCACTGGTTACTGGCATAGTATAGTACCCGAAGGATCCAAATGTTGCTGTGTGTCCTACATCTGTGTGTCAGTTGTCAAGACACCATCTAATGATTGGTTATGATCAGGCTGTTGAAGTTATGTATACTACCAGAATGCAAATCAATGACAGATAGTAACAGTATCACCCAC
The DNA here is from genome assembly GCF_019279795.1 of Protopterus annectens. Lineage (NCBI taxonomy): Eukaryota > Metazoa > Chordata > Ceratodontiformes > Protopteridae > Protopterus > Protopterus annectens. Next base: position 324,562,247 of record NC_056733.1, read on the forward strand.
AGCACAGTGTCATACCATGTTATACACACATGTGTAGTCAGGTTCCGAAATGTGTGTAGTACAATGCATGCTGGCCACCAATAGAAACTATGGAGTGTTACTGTGTAATACAGGGCATGTCACCATGCCCATGTGTCCACTATGCACATACATGTAGACAGTGCACCTCCACCATGTTCACAAATGTACACCTGCAAATCTGTGCTACACACATCCCACACATACTGTCCACTCTCTAACACATGCTGCCAATACTACACACATCAGCCAAGTGGCACGTGGGTGGACAATACACTATTTTAACTAACACTGGTGTAAACAATACTACAATGACAATCATAGCTTTAATGCATCATGCCTGCTCAGCTACACCTTCAAGCATATCATTACACTCTACTGCTGACAACATGGCAACATTGCTATACTGCTATAAAGTCACCCTGTGCATCAGCACCATGGTAGCCTGTTCCTGCATCGATGTTACAGATGACAGGAGGTGGCACAGGTTTCATCATATGCACAGGGTGTGTTGTTGGTTTGTCAGAGGCCTACAGTGAGCCATCCAATCGATGTGTGTGTGTGTGTGTGTGTGTGTGTGTGTGTGTGTGTGTGTGTGTGTGTGTGTGTGTGGGGGGGGCAAGAGTCCTGCTATGGGCCAATGTTGATGTAATGTGTGCTTGTATGTGTTAGCCCTAAGTGTTTGGTTCATGTGTGTCTGCATGCACACAGTTCCCCCATGTGGCTGTCATATATGGGTATTTGTGGGACAGCCACATACTGTACCTGCCAGGCTTTACAGATCACCGTCTCTGGCCACGGATACGGTACTTGTGCCAGGCAGGGGTGCTACTGACACTATCAGGTACTAAGCCAGACTGTGAACTATCCCCAGAGGTAGATGGATGTACACTGGACCCAGGTCCCTGCTGGGACTGTCCAGGGCCATGTGCACATGGTCTTCTAGGATGTTGTATGGACAACCCACCCCCAACATTGCTGGGGCTGGTACTGGCACTACGGTAGCGGCTGTGACTTGAGGGACGTCCGCGGCGACTGCCAGCTGCTGATGTTGCTGGCATACGTCCACATAGACAACTCAACTGTCCCGCACTGTCCTGACACATGGACATGACATTGCAGAGGACATCTAATGTCTCTCCCCAACGTCTATCAGTGACTTCAGTGTAACTACTGATGGCCACAAAAAAATACAATACGGTCAACTCCTCCACAAATACCAATAAATCCAAAAGGAAAGTCGAAAAAGAAGTTGAGAAGCTGGATGCACCACACAATTTCTTGTACAAAATGAACGCTTTATTCACAATCCGCGTTTTCGTCCCCCATGGACTTCATCAGATACACAACCCCTAGTAAACATTCATTAATATACATAGGTTCATTTCATTTAACCAATCATTTAATGCCTATTAATTCAAATCAACAAATGAACTTGCTTTGTCAATTAATTGTTATTCTTATTCATTTAAAAACACTGTATATGTTGTTAAAACAATATTATACAATTTTAATACTTAAATACTTTTTAAAAAACTTTAACTAATAAATCAAAGCACCACTTTGATTTGGTTTGTTTAAAAACATGCCCTAAAAATGTAATATATTTTTATTTTAAAAAATTGTTTCATGAAACCCAGTTTATGTGGACTTTAAATGTGGAATAGTGCCATCTGCTGGTCTTTATAAATTACTACATCCACCTTTTTATATTCTAGCAGCTCTTAATTTTAATAATGGTAAGATGGATATATATTCATTTAGACCAGGAAATTTATTGGCTTCTAGGGCCACTTGCCACCATAATTCTTTGTAACTAATACTCTCCTCCCAAGGACTTCCCCTAATGTCTTTTTTAACTTGGTCCAATACAAAGAATTTAAAATAATTTTCTTTACATGTGAGTGCATGTCTATAGAGTGCATTGGTTTCTTTGCATTTACCCATTTCATATATATGCTCATATATCCTCTTTTTCAAGGATCTCTCAGTTTTCCTTACATAGTAGGATGAGCATTTCATGCATATTGCTAAGTAAACCAGCCCTATTGAATCACAATTAAAGTAACCCTTACTATGTAGCCATAATTTCTTACTTTCTAAGTATATTTTATCTTGGTTAATAACAAACCCACACTGCCTACACTTTCCACATTTATAGGTACCTACCCTTGATGTGTTACCTCTATCACCCAATCTTCTTTCTACCTTTCCAATTTCCAAAATATTTTTTACATTAACAGAATTCTTAAATACCACCTTTAACTTTTGCTCTGGAAGCCCTTCTAGGTCAGTTAAACTTTTAAATTTCTCCCATTCTTTTTGAAATAACCATTTCACTGACTTGTTAAGGGCATTATACTCAAGAACCAATGCTTGCTGAAAACTTTCATTCTCAAAAACCCCATTGGTCTCTGAATTTTGTACATTTTCTTTCTCCCCTATGATGGGTTTGAACCTTCCCTTTCTCCCTATTTCAACTTCGTCCCTCAAATTTTTAATAAACTGCTCTGGGTACCCTCTTTCATGGAACATCTGTTCTAATTTATCACATTCTTTTGTAAAATCAGTTTCAGAGCTTGTCATCCTTGAACCTCTAACGAACTGCCCCTTTACTAAATTCCTCTTACAGTAAATGGGGTGTCCACTATCAAAATGAAGGAATGAGTTTACATATGTTTCTTTTCTAAATACCCTAGTATCAAAAGAATATATATTTTTATAAATCTCAATATCCAAATATGCTATACTTTTACTGGACATATTGTATGTGAATTTCAAAAAGTCCGTCGTAACACTAATATATTTTATAAATTCTTTCAACTTGTCCTCACCTCCCATCCAAAAAATTATTATGTCATCTAAAAACCTCTTATATAACTTACAATATTCCATGTAGCCCGATTTAAATATATATTTTTCCTCCCAATTGGCAAGTACTAAATTGGCAAACGTAGGGGCACAAGCTGCCCCCATTGCCACTCCTTGAATTTGTTGAAAAAATTCCCCTTTATGAATTAGGAAATTGTTTTTCAAAATTAAATCCATGAAGCCTATGCATGCTACCTTATCTTCAAATTTTAATTTTTTATCATTAAATATTCAAACATTCTAATTCCTTTTTCATATGGAATGGATCCGGACAGGTCTACTACATCTATTGTCACAAAGATAATTTCTTTGTCAAATATTTCTGGAGTTAATTCTCTAAGTAGATCCCATGAATCTCTCAATATTGCTTCCTTATTTATCCATATGTGTTTTGTTTTAACATCAACAAATTTTGCCATGGGTGTAGTTTTTGAGCTTCCTGCTGCTACAATGGGTCTAAACGGGGGATTTTTACTATCTTTATGTATCTTCGGTATACCGAAGATGGCAGGTATCTTTGGCTTGCTAACCCTAAGGTATGCCACCATTTTCCCATCAATAACTTTTTCAAGGGCCAAATCTTCCAGGATCATGTCTATCCTTCTATAGGCAATATTTATCTCATTCTTGGAGACAGTCCTATACTTAGTTGTATCCATCAAAATGTCATTCATCTTCCCTTCATATTCTATGACATCCATGATCACGACCCACCCACCCTTGTCGGGTTTCATAACTCTGATACCTGCACTTTCTTTTAGTTCTTCCAAAATCTTCTTTTCTCCCATTTCTAAGTTGTTCTTATACTTAACCTTTTTATCCATTTTATTGATCATATTTTCCATATAACTTTCAAAGTGTTTTAGTTGAGCATGGATAGGTGGGTTGAATATAGATTTATTCTTTAATATTCTTTGTTCTTCTGTCATATTAATATTATTCCTATCAATCCCTTCCTTTTTAAATAGAAGTTCCAGATTCATTTTTCTCATGAATAATTTTATGTCCAACAAAGTTTGTACCCTATTCCCCTTGACTAATGGAATAAATTTAAATCCTTTTTCCAACAAAGAAAAATGTTCACCCCTCAACTCTATATTACTAAAATTGTATATGGTGAACCCGCCCTTTGTGTATTTATTACCTTTTTTCTTTATTCTCTCAGTTGTTTTCCGTATTTCACTAGTCAAAGGGTCTATTGCATGTGTCTTTTCCTTCATTTTGATAGTGGAAACCCCATTTACTGTAAGAGAAATTTAGTAAAGGGGCAGTTCGTTAGAGGTTCAAGGATGACAAGCTCTGAAACTGATTTTACAAAAGAATGTGATAAATTAGAACAGATGTTCCATGAAAGAGGGTACCCAGAGCAGTTTATTAAAAATTTGAGGGACGAAGTTGAAATAGGGAGAAAGGGAAGGTTCAAACCCATCATAGGGGAGAAAGAAAATGTACAAAATTCAGAGACCAATGGGGTTTTTGAGAATGAAAGTTTTCAGCAAGCATTGGTTCTTGAGTATAATGCCCTTAACAAGTCAGTGAAATGGTTATTTCAAAAAGAATGGGAGAAATTTAAAAGTTTAACTGACCTAGAAGGGCTTCCAGAGCAAAAGTTAAAGGTGGTATTTAAGAATTCTGTTAATGTAAAAAATATTTTGGAAATTGGAAAGGTAGAAAGAAGATTGGGTGATAGAGGTAACACATCAAGGGTAGGTACCTATAAATGTGGAACGTGTAGGCAGTGTGGGTTTGTTATTAACCAAGATAAAATATACTTAGAAAGTAAGAAATTATGGCTACATAGTAAGGGTTACTTTAATTGTGATTCAATAGGGCTGGTTTACTTAGCAATATGCATGAAATGCTCATCCTACTATGTAGGGAAAACTGAGAGATCCTTGAAAAAGAGGATATATGAGCATATATATGAAATGGGTAAATGCAAAGAAACCAATGCACTCTATAGACATGCACTCACATGTAAAGAAAATGATTTTAAATTCTTTGTATTGGACCAAGTTAAAAAAGACATTAGGGGAGGTCCTTGGGAGGAGAGTATTAGTTACAAAGAATTATGATGGCAAGTGGCCCTAGAAGCCAATAAATTTCCTGGTCTAAATGAATATATATCCATCTTACCATTATTAAAATTAAGAGCTGCTAGAATATAAAAAGGTGGATGTAGTAATTTATAAAGACCAGCAGATGGCACTATTCCACATTTAAAGTCCACATAAACTGGGTTTCATGAAACAATTTTTTAAAATAAAAATATATTACATTTTTAGGGCATGTTTTTAAACAAACCAAATCAAAGTGGTGCTTTGATTTATTAGTTAAAGTTTTTTAAAAAGTATTTAAGTATTAAAATTGTATAATATTGTTTTAACAACATATATAGTGTTTTTAAATGAATAAGAATAACAATTAATTGGCAAAGCAAGTTCATTTGTTGATTTGAATTAATAGGCATTAAATGATTGGTTAAATGAAATGAACCTATGTATATTAATGAATGTTTACTAGGGGTTGTATATCTGATGAAGTCCATGGGGGACGAAAACGCGGATTGTGAATAAAGCGTTCATTTTGTACAAGAAATTGTGTGGTGCATCCAGCTTCTCAACTTCTTTTTTGACTTTCCTTTTGGATTTATAACTACTGATGGCACCTGCTGGGTCATGGATACTGTCAATTATGGCTGTGTTTTGTGCCCTCTGTGCCCTTAGTCCCTGCCTGGTGTACCGTTCCATATGTGCCTGTGCCTCCATGACAGCCTGGAACATGCATAAGGTTGTAAGACCTGTGGCATGTCTGCCAGTGGCATGATGAGCAGCAGTGCTCCGATGAGAACCCCTGGACATCTGCCTATGTGGTACCCTTCCAGACATCTGGGTATGGCTGCTGTGTTGGGATGCATGTGCCATGGATACCACACTGTCCTGGCCAATGCTGACTGTATGCTGTCCCTCAGCTAAGGGCATTGGTGATGGAAGTATTGGCAGTATGACTGTGTGCATGGATGGGGTGGACACTTGTGTACTGTTGATTGGTGGCCCAACGACAGACCCTGGCAAACATGCCTGTGCCTCAACACACCTATCATCATCATCACTATTTTGCTCAGTGACATTAGTTTCCACGCTGCAGTGAACCAGTCCAAAGTCAGCACTTGTGAGAGGAAGACAGGAAACACACCTTACAACCTGTAAATGATGACGGCACACATGAATGCATGCACACATGAAAACATGCACACATGAACACATGCACATATGCACACATGCACACATGCACACATGGACACATGCACACATGCACACACTCACAAACGAACACATGCACACATGCATGCACACATGAACACATGCACACAAATGCACTCCTCACTAAAACAGACACACACACACACACACACACACACACACACACACACACACCCCACCAGCAATCCAGAACATACTCAATAGCAGGTGATGGTGGGGTACAGTATCACAAGGCAAACAGTTATATCACACGTGTCAGCATGCAGGACGTGTGTTGCTCAACAACATGCAGTGCGGATGTAGACAGCCCTTGCTAATAACAGCATACATGGCTTTGATGCATGTATGTTGTTATTCAGTGATTGGCCTCACCCTGGAATGCAATGTGTACATGGACACAACATTGCTGTGCAAGTATTAAAAACTCTGCAATGTCCTGTGCACCATCACTCACAGGTATACATACCATGGCTGGATGTGTATCTGTGTGTCACATAGATATCCATTTCTGATTAGAGCGTCTGTGCCATTTGCAGATAATTGTGGACACAGGTTTAGCACATGCATGCTATGTATACACACAGGACGAGTGGTGCATGTATACTTGATGGAATACCATTGCTCAATATAGCCATTGTACAGTGGTTATGGTGAGTGTAGGACATATTATGGACATGCCAGTGCCAGCCATGAGATGGCATGCTACAACACAACTGCAACATTAAACATCACACATACACAGTGTGTGTCATGTGACCTACACACTCAATAGCATTGCAAGACATATATGTGTCACTTAGTACAAATGGTGATTGCTATGCATATTGTGCATCGGTGTATATGTTTGCACACATGCAATATTGAGGTGCATAGCAGTTAATGCTATGTGTGGTACTGTGGTCACTGTAATTGGAAGGGGTGTAGTACCATGAGCCATCATCATGCAGCATCATGTGGTCACTCAAGGCTACTAATGTGTGCCAGACTGGCACATACCATGCTGTACCGGAACTGCAGTACCATGGCTACATTCACCATTTCACAGCCTGTTGTTACATGGGTTTGTAAGGTGCCCAATAGGGGGCATTGCCTAACATGAATGTGTTATGTGTTGAAGAGTGTCGCACAGCCACATGAGAGGCATCTACCCCTCAGGTATATTATGTGTGCTGTGTGGATGACATTTGGGATACTGGAGTGTGACCTTATAGCAGGTGTCTGAATATGCCATGTGTAGCATGTTTATGTGTACTGCGTATGACAAAGTTGTGTATGTTGTGTGCATGTGTATCGACTCTGCCTTTCCAATTTCCACTACAATGTTTCCACAATTGTGTGGGATGTTCTATGTATTGTGTGTGTTTTAGGCAGCTACCCACATTACTGGGATGTGCATAGTCTCACAGCAAACATGCAAAGCATGCATAATGCATAGGTGTGATACGTGTACATGGCCTACACCTCACCTATGATATGCACATATAATTAGCAATATTAAATGTAGAACACACTCACCAGCATGGGTCTGCTGCCTTGCTGTCACACCAGAGGGACCTACAAGGATACGAGACAGTTTGTCAGTGGCAACAACTGTGGCATTGCTACTGTGTGTTTGCAATGTTACAGTAGTACAACTGTTGACAGTCACAGGCCTACAGATTATATTCCTAATTATTAGTATTGCACAACACTAGGCACCACATCTTCTAACTACACAGTACACGTCTCACATAAGCATGCTCTACCAATAGGGGTAACAGTAGTCTACAGCTATGCCATGTTACCTGCATACTTCATGTCAACTTGCTGGGTGGCTCCGGCCTCCATGAGGATACATGTTACTTGTTTTTGTTGTTGTTGGCCAGGAGCCACCTGACTCAGAAACAGCTCCTCCACTCTAGTGAGGGGGGATGGATGGTTACCCCACCACCTGTGGCAAGCTGTTGTCTACGGATATCAGACGCATGCTGCCAGACATGTCTAATTAAATCACTGCAGTGATGGTGTACCTGCTCATATGTCCGGTTATGCATGCCTATGTCATTTACCCTACGGACAAGATCTTGCCACAGTGCATTCTGCTCATGCTGGTCCTGGCTGGTTCTGGAGAACAGCAGGGCATAGTGCTGCACCAGGCTTGTCGTTATCTGTTCCTCCTCTGCCGGGCTATAGGTGGGGTTACGATGGTGGGCCATGACCCTGGAAGACAATGAAACAATATGTGTGAGCAAGTCATGTGGCACACTTAAAATTCTAAAGTACAGATATCAATTAACTGCCATATATAGCAACCTATTGGCTATCAGAGGATACACACTTTCAATACCACATATCAGTGCTCATCCCACAACTGCCTGACAGTGCCTGGCACACTCTATATATCAAACCATGTTTTGCACAGCAACAAAGATAAACCAGTATGTAAGACAATACAACAGTACATGGCACACTGTATGCGACACAATGCACCACCTAGCCACAGGAGGTATATATCAAGCTAATGCATCAAGAAATATGTAATCCATTGCAATGATTGTAAAGTCCAGTTACAGTATTACCAGTATACCACACTAGTCGTTGATAGCAAATCCCTGCCTAACATATGTGCACATTTGTTAATATAGGTGGCATACTGCTGTACTAGATTATACATGTTGCTAGATACACACCTATATCCTGTAACACACATATGACCAAGGCCATGGTACAGGCATACCCACACACACATCAGACATACATACCAGACACAAAGGTATGGCAACCCAGATGACCTTTACCTGTGTACCATACAGTACTGTGTGTCAGTAGTTACAAAACCTTATGCCTGAGGTATGTAATCTGTGAGGACCACAGGGAACACACAAAACAGTGGTTTCAAGAAATGTGGACATACACCATACTGTGCTGTTTATGCATACAGCTTCAGGTAGTACTACAGTTCATATAGGAGATGGATTCACCAGCAGTAACACTCAGTAAGCATACATGTACTGCTTTAGCCTACAATGGGACACCCCAGTCGATACCAAGGGACTATGACAGACAGTTTGGCATACTGCTTTTTCCGCCTAGCAATTGCATACACATCTTTTGCTGGAATCATAGCTAGGACACATAATACCATGACAGAAACTGTTTCCCACTAAGCTATCACACATATACAAAACTCTGACACATTCACCAACACATTCACCATCACACTCAGTCAACCTCACATAGCAATTATTGCAACAAGTACATGTGGGTGTGTATCGCTTCATAGGTAGGTAATAGGCTATTGGCCCTAGGACCTATAGAAGTCTAGCCATATGCTACCCTGGCCTTTGACACACAGGTAATTACGTTTCACGTGGCCCTGACAAGCAGAGCCACAGAGGTGATTCCCGGGGTGTATTTCCTATCTCCCATACAATCATCAAGATTATTTATGACGACTGCTAATTAGGAGCTTTGTTTGCTATTGATAGGTGGTTTGTTCCAGAGTATGGGATGTCTCTGAGATAGGAATCTATCCCTCCAGCATGTGTTGTTTATTGAGGTCACAAGGTTTAGGTCCCTAGAGCGTGTAGCTCATAGGGATTGTGATCTGTTTACGTGGAGCATGTCCAACAGCTCTGGGTTTGACATAGCTTAGTATGTTAGGCAGAGGTTGCCTCTGGGTAGGCGGTATGTGACACAGTCTAGCTGTGGGTTTGTGAGATGGTCTGCATAGGGCATTTGTTTCAGGCCAGTATTACTCTTTGTGAGGTATGTCTGTGTTGTTTCCAGTTGCTGTAGATGTCTTATGAGGTACATACCACATGGGGCATTGTACTCTATAATGGGCTTTATGTGTGATGAGTAGTGGGGAACACTGACATATATTTCCCTGGATGACACACCTTTTGTGATGACGTGTGCCACAAAGACAGATGACATGACTAGTGTGGCACTGTGATTATCAAAGGGGAGACTACTGTCCACCTGTGTCCCATGGTCTCTTATCACACTTTTGGTGTTTAGTAGACTGCCACCAATGTGGTAGTTAATGGGTACAGAGTTTTTGCAAGAAGGGATGCCAATGCAGTGTCAACATTGAGCTTGAATCCATGGCTTTGTCACCAGGCATCTGTTGCAGTAAATATGACCCTGTCTCTCTCCATCTCTCTCTCTCTCTATGTATGTATATATATATATATATATATATATATATATATATATATATATATATATATATACACACACACACACACACACACACACACACACACACACACACACACATACATATATACATATAAACATCCATTGGTGTACATATAGATATACATATAGGCACATATACAGTCCACCTTTAATGGTGGGGATATCAATTATGTGAAGGTTGTGAGGTATACAGTTATGTCATAATATTGCACAGTGTTGTGCGGAATGCATTAAAGGTGTTTTCAGCCCATGTAGCTTTAGCAGGCCTCACTGGCTGCAACACTGCAAACCTGACAAATTATACCCACAGCGTTTAACCACCACATATCATATACCAGCACTGTATGCTGTCTTGTTTGCCACACACTACACACCTACATAGAAATATGCACATAACAACCTTCAACAACATATATATGTCCATCCTTCACAAACAGTTGCAGTATGTCCATTGCTCTATGCACATGTACAGATGCTAATATATATGACACAGACAGATCTCTCCATATGTGTGTGCCATACACACACAAGGTCCACACTGTTGTAAGTTTGTGTACCTCACGGCTGACCTGTTGGGCCTTGCTGCAACATGAACAGGTGTCATATGTGAGTACACAGTAATATTAGAGGGTGTATATATAGCTGCAAATGCTAGATTAGCATACTAGCCTGGTACAGCTGTTGCCAATGCTAAGCTACACATTAATATGACTATCATGCATTTGTTACTCTGTCACATCCATGTTTATATAACCGTATGTGCTACTCCCCCCAAACAGACATTGTACACACTACTGTACAGAACACAGATAACATGGATCAGATGTTTGACATTTAATGCTGAACTACATATGTCAGTCATATCCCACTGCACACAGCTACACACTGATTTCTCCATGCCAGTAGTTATGCAGGGCATCTGTGCATAGATACGTACTGCTGCCACATATGGATGATTCAATCTATGTAGAGTACTCTTCATAAACATCTACTACATGCCAGTAAATACATAGCTGTTACACACCTTTCCTTTGTATGTGTTCATATTTGTCGGTTCCGTGTGTTTTGTAATAGATTTCTTTTTTATATCTGATTTTTTTTTTTGAGATATATTTTTTTTCAATATAATTTTTTTTTTTCAATATATTATAAGGCTAGGACTGTGGTAGTGAGGGTCGGAACTTTGAATGTTAACAGTATGACTGGCGTAGGGAGAGAGCTTGCTGATATGATGGAAAGAAGGAATGTTGATATATTGTGTGTGCAAGAGACCAGATGGAAGGGGAGTAAGGCCAGGTGTATCGGAGGTGGATTCAAATTGCTTTATCATGGTGTGGATGGGAGGAGAAATGGCGTAGGAGTTTATTCTGAAGGAACAGTATGCTGAGAGTGTTTTGGAGGTGAAAAGAGTGTCAGATAGAGTGATGTTTATGAAGCTGGAAATTGATGGTGTAATGATGAATGTTGTTAGTGCGTATGCTCCACAAGTTGGGTGTGCAATGGATGAGAAAGAAAAATTTTGGAGTGAATTGGATGAAGTGGTGATGACTGTACCCAAGGGCGAGAGAGTGGTGATTGGAGCAGATTTTAATGGGCATGTTGTTGAAGGGAACAGAGGGGATGAGGAAGTGATGGGTACGTATGGTGTTAAACAAAGGAATGCAGAAGGTCAGATGGTAGTGGATTTTGCGAAAAGGATGGACATGGGTGTGGTGAATAGGTATTTTAACAAGAGGGAGGAGCATAGGGTGACATACAAGAGTGGAGGAAGATGCACACATTTGGATTATATCTTTTGTAGGAGGGCCAGTTTGAAGGAGATTGGAGACTGTAAAGTGGTGACCGGAGAAAGTGTAGTTAGGCAGCATAGGATAGTGGTTTGTAGGATGATGTTGGTTATCAAGAAGAAGAGGAGGAGTGTGAGGGCAGCACCAAGGATCAAATGGCGGAAATTGAAAAAGGGTAATTGTGAGGTGGAGTTCAGGGATGAGTTAAGGCAGGCACTGAGTGTCAGTGAAGAGTTACCAAATAGCTGGGTAACTGCAGCAGAGCTAGGAAGGGAGACGGCTAGAAAGGTGCTTGGTATCACATCTGGACAGAGGAAGGATGACAAGGAGACATGGTGGTGGAATGAGGAAGTACAGGAGAGTATACAGAGAAAGAGGTTGGCAAAGAAGAAGTGAGATTGTCAGAGAGATGAAGAAAGTAGACAGGAGTATAAGGAGATGAGGTGCATGGCAAAGAGAGAGGTGGCGAAGGCTAAGGATAAGGCATATGAAGAGTTGTATGAAAGGTTGGATACTAAGGAGGGAGAAAATGACCTGTACCGATTGGCTAGACAGAGGGACCGAGCTACAAAAGATGTGCAGCAGGTAAAGGTGATAAAGGATAATGAGGGAAACATACTCACAAGCGAGGAGAGTGTGTTGAAGAGATGGAAAGAGTACTTTGAGGGGTTGATGAATGAAGAGAATGAGAGGGAGAGAAGGTTGGATGATGTAGGGATAGTGAATCATGAAGTACAATGGATTAGTAAGGAGGAAGTAAGGATAGCTATGAAGAGAATGAAGAATGGAAAGACTGTTGGCCCAGATAACATACCTGTGGAAGCATGGATGTGTTTAGGTGAAATGGCAGTGGAGTTTTTAACCAGATAGTTTAATGAAATCTTGGAAAATGAGAGGATGTCTGAGGAATTGAGAAAAAGTGCTTTGGTACCGATTTTTAAGAATAAGGGTGATGTGCAGAGCTGTAGTAACTACAGAGGGTTTAAATTGATCAGTCACAACATGAAGTTATGGGAAAGAGTAGTGGAAGCCAGGTTAAGAAGGGACGTGATGATTAGTGATCAGCAGTATGGTTTCATGCCAGGAAAGAGCACTACAGATGCAATCTTTGCTCTGAGAGTGTTGATGGAGAAGTACAGAGAATGTCGGAAGGAGTTGCATTGTGTTTTTGTAGACTTAGAGAAAGCATATGACAGGGTGCCTAGAGAGGAGATGTGGTATTGTATGAGGAAGTCAGGAGTGTCAGAAAAGTATGTAAGAGTGGTACAGGATATGTACGAGGGTAGTGTGACGGCGGTGAGGTCTGCGGTGGGAGTGACAGATGCGTTTAAGGTGGAGGTGGGGTTACATCAAGGATCAGCTCTGAGCCCTTTCTTATTTGCAATGGTGATGGACAGGTTGACAGACGAGATCAGACAGGAGTCCCCATGGACTATGATGTTTGCAGATGACATTGTGATCTGTAGTGGGAGTAGGGAACAGGTGGAGGAGATCCTGGAGAGATAGAGATATGCTCTAGAGAGAAGAGGAATGAAGGTCAGCAGTACTAAGACATAATATATGTGTGTGAATGAGAGGGAGGATAGAGGAATGGTGAGGATGCAAGCAGTAGAGGTGGCGAAGGTGGATGAGTTTAAATACTTGGGGTCAATAGTTCAGAGTAACGGTGAGTGTGGAAGAGAGGTGAAGAAGAGAGTACAGGCAGGATGGAGTGGGTGGAGAAGTGTGTCAGGAGTGATTTGTGACAGACAAGTACCTGTAAGAGTGAAAGGGAAGGTTTACAAGAGGGTAGTGAGACCAGCTATGTTATATGGGTTGGAGACAGTGGCATTGACAAAAAGGCAGGAATTTGAGCTGGATGTGGCAGAATTAAAGATGTTAAGATTTGCACTGGGTGTGACGAGGGTGGACAGGATTAGGAATAAGTATATTAGAGGGTCAGCCCAGGTTGGAAGGTTTAGAGACAAAGCCAGAGAGGCACTATTACATTGGTTTGGATATGTGCTGAGGAGGGATGCTGAGTATATTGGGAAAAAGATGTTAAGGATGAAGCTACCAGGTAACAGGAAAAGAGGAAGGCCTAAGATAAAGTTTATGGATGTGGTGAGAGAGGACATGCAGGTGGTTGGTGTGACAGAGCAAGATGCAGAGGACAGGAAGAAATGGAAACAGGTGATCTGCTGTGGCGACCCCTAACGGGAACAGCCAAAAGAAGATGATGATGATGATTTATTTTTCAATATATCTTTTTTCAATATATATTTTTTTCAATATATATTTTTTCAATATATTATTTTTTTTAATATATTTTTTTTATTTTTTATTTTTTTTTTCAATATATTACTTTTTCTTTCAATATATATTTTTTGATATTTTTCTTTTTTTCTGCTGCTGTTGTCTGCGTCCGTCTCTCTCTCTCGCTCTCTCTCCCTCCGTACCTGCAATGAAATGATTGCATGTGTGGACAGCAAGTACAGCCATGTGATGGCCTCTGCACCAATTGGCGGCCACCATTTGGCAGTTGCATGCAGCCTGCTGTGTGGTACTTGTAGTACTCACTGTCATAGCAACCCAATGCTATAAATTGCTAAGTCAGGTAGGCATAGCCTTTTCAGCTTTCCAAAGTGGGGACCATGCTTGTTTGCTGTGGACACCGTTGTGTAAGTGAGAAGGTTGGTATACTTCTTATAACTGATGCTAGGGGTGTAGCCAGTGATTTGAATGTTGTACTCAGACCTGAATGTTGCCACTTCCAGTACACAGTTGACAGTGTAGAATTGTACTCACCTCTACAAATGCTAACACAAGATACATGGGAGTATGTAGTTTCTTTTCTACTTATACAATTAGCTGCCATACATACGTAGTTATTGAGATGTTTTCATTTGGCAAATGAACTGTTTGGGAACTGCTATACTGTGGATATTAATGTACTCACTTATGCACAGTTTGTGTTTTTTCTTTTGTTTACATTATCACAGGATGCTCATGAAAACTGGACAATTCCAGTACTGAGTATGCCTACCTATATCCTTGCTGGACCTTGAACACACAGGTATTTTGTACATTTGGGTGGGGATTGTCCTACTATGATACTGTGTGGGGGCTGTAAAGTGCTGCTGTAACATTATTTACTGCTAGAATGTCTGGTTCTGTTATCACAGTCATGTAATGCAATTCCACAATAAAAGCTGGTAAAGTTCCACAGAACAGGTTTTGTGTTATGGCATTCCTATCTTTCCTTTACATTCACTCATTCTGATGCATGATATATATATTTCAGTAACAACTTGCTGTATATCTACTGTGGCTTAGTGGTACTTCATGTAGTTTAGTGTGTCCAAGGTCTGGGGTTCGAGACTGACAGTGGTGTTTTATTTTGCTGCTGAGCAAAACAAGGGCCCTCACATGCAGGGTGACTAAGGCATTTTTAAGCAGTTGTAAGAGGGTTTGCGCGACGCTTAACAATACTTAGCTAAGTGCACACAAGCGCACACTCGCGCAAACTCACTAACTACTGCTTAAAAGTGCTTACTCCCGCTAACCCCCACACTCATTTCTTTGAAAGAAAAGAAAATGGGGAGATAGGAAAGTAGTGAAAAAGGGGCACAAAGAGGGAAAGACAGTAGGGAAAACAGCTCGGGATGTACAGGACGGGTGTAGGGAAGGTCCATAGCTGCCTATTTCTTTAACAGCAACAGCTGTGCATATACTAGTAATTTGGAGGAAACTTTGAAACCTTCCACCCCTGAGAAAGGGGTGAGGACAACTACGTATGTTGTACTGCCAATTAAATTTCAGTTTATGTGTCCAGCGGACATGTGTGCAAAATGAGCAGCTATGTATGGACCGTAATTTTTTTGTGGGAGCAGATTGCCCATTTTCTTTTCAGGTGAGAGTGGAATGTGGGGTAGGGGAAGTAGGTATATTTTGGGAGGTAGGTTGGGGAGGTAAACAGACAAGACAAACAAGATGCATACAGGTGCGGAATATGACACATGGGGTGGGTGAACACAATTGACAGGAAAGGATGTTTGGAAATCGCAAGCCCATGAGCTCACAGATGGCAACAGTGGAACTGAGATCCTCACCCATGGGCAGTCACCACTGCAACTTCACAGCCTGGAGGGTGGCTGTGCTGGGGGCTGTGTAGGAGAGGCAGGCTCACCCGTGAGTCGTGCCCTCTTGCCTTGAAGCTGGCATAGAGGATCAGCTACTGAACGCTCGTTCTCCCTATGTACCACAGCCCGGACCATTCGGAGGGTGATAGATGGCCCTCCTCCGGCCTTACTTGCGCAGGAGGGACAAGCCCCATCCCCTGCAGCACTTCCACCAGAAGGTGGCACAGGACCAAAGGAGGAGAAGGTCCCAGGCTGGACATCGGACCTGATGGTGCCAGGTGCCATCGCCAGCTGAGGTGGGACAGGTGGGTCCGTTGGGACCGGCCTTTCCATACATTCTATGATTAGGAGGATTTAATGACAATATGGGTTAGTAATAGCCAACAGCATTCCAATTTAGTTGTAACAGCATACAGTAGTATTCCCATTAACCCAACACACCAGAGTTCCAACAGTTGAACACCAAGCATAACACATGCATATATAGAACAACAGTGGGCATTCCAACAGCATGCAGGATTGATTGGTGGCAACAGGCCACCAAGATTGTGGTATGTGAACAGGGCACATGCTTCAAAGTAAATGCAGATATTTCTAAACCAATAGGACATGTGTCCCAACAAATGTTATGAGATTAGACATACCCAATGAGGTGTGGAATTGCATTGTTTATGCACATACAATAGGGTGTAAAAAGATACCTCCATTAACAACTTATATATACTTATAGTTTACACTACATTTCTATTGACTGCAGTTATATATCCCCTATATGTATCATTATATTAGGCAATGTCCATTAAATTGTGAAATGTGTTTTGCTAGTTCTTGATATACCTGACCTGTATCTGACATACAACCTGTCCTGGATGTGGATGCTACTGCTACATATTTATATATTTAATTTATATTTATATATCTACATATCTGGATGTGTTCAGGTGACATTATCAGGTATATGTTAACAGCCCCCTACATTTCTAGCAGCACACTGACATTTCTGGAGAACACAATAACAAGCTACTCATGTGCCAGATTAACCTGTACATGCCGGCAATGAACCAACAGTTGTGGACTGTATATATGCTTAACAGCTACTGGCACTCCCTTCATCCACTTTATATGGGCCTACCCATATGTGGGTTGACTGCGCTTAATATAACAGTACTATTTTTATAACGCAAGGGTACAACAACATATCGAAGAAAGTGACACGGACAAACTCCAGGAATTATACCTTTATTAATTACATTACACAATTTTCTAGTGGCTATCTCATTTATTTGATATATCAGTGCCTACAGAGGTATTTTATTCAAGACATATTATACCTTTATTAATGGGTTACACCACCTTTTCATGCTGTCTCACTTATTTTATATAACAGTACATACAGAGAAGTTATTCAACACTTATTATACCTTTATTAATGGGTTACAACACTCTTTTTCAGGCTCTCTCACTTTTTTTATATGACAATACATGCAGAATAATTACTAACCTGCCTGGTGGCACAGCCTTAGCAGCCTATCTGCATAGGCGTGCTGATTTGCAGCATGGACACCTGCAGCTGTGAAGTAAATGATGGGATATTGAGACATACCTATCCATAATATAGACTACAATAGCAATTCTTACATACTTCAGTCCATGGCTACATACTCAGTAGTGGGGCATTTTCCATTTCATGGGCCTCCTGCATCCACTGGCTCAGCCTGTCCTCCTTGCGTCACTTCAGGTCTGAGTAGTGGTGTCTGACCTGCTCACCAGTCCGAGGGACATCTGTGGCACTGTTGAGATCATGTGCTACATGGTTCCAGGCTTCCGCTTTGTACTCAGTAAACTGAAACTGGCCCTGCAGGAGTCTTGCATCATGATGATGGACGAGGAGCCAAACCCTTACTTTTGACTCCTCAATGCCCCACTGTTGTGCTTGAAAATGAGAGCCCTCTCCAACACCAGCCATACTGTCTACAGATGGAAGCTACAACCAGTTATGGCAATTATTCCTGCCTATGGAGCTTAAATATGCCTCATTTCCCGCACTTATTTGTGATTGGCCGGTTTTGACAAATCTCAGCTAAACGCAAACCTGCTTAGCAATGGGTAAACTTCCATTGATATATATGAGTGTGTTGGAAATGCAGCCATATTTAAAGCTGTCATGGCTTAGTGGTTTAGTACTGTGATTATGGTGCACAGTATCCCGGGTTAGAGGCCTGTCATTGCTTTTTATTTTACTACTAGCCAGACCGGCTAGGAGGTGTGGCTGTGTTTAGCCAACTTTGCTCAACTTTGTCCAACATTGCTCGACGTTGCTCTACGTTGCCCGACGTTGTCCAACGTTGCACTAGTTAGTGCAGTGCGCAGCTCCACGCGAACATGTTTTGTTTGCGCTAGTTGGCGCGATGCGCAGCTCCGCGCAAAGCCATTGTGCTAGTTAAAGCAGTGCTAAGCTATGAGCAATTATACTTAACTGTGCTTAATACTAGTAAACTTTGCTTAGCATTGCTTCACATTGCTTAAGATACGTTACTTATGCATTTATCAGTATGCATGACCATTCCACCTTCTTATATATATAGAAAATATTGTTCACTACCACATAGGCCATTTCAATGCATTTTACTAAAATCTAAAAGGTAACTGTCAGGAATTATTTTTATGCACACATTTCCTACAGAAAATAGGAAGGGGATTAGTGGGACTCGAACCGGGAATGCCTCCTCTTTGTGCGAGGGCTCTACCACTACGCTATTGCTATTTAGCTTAATTTGCATATAAGTAGTTTATTATCCTGTTCGATGTCTACACTGCTAACTGTAGCTAAGCAATGGGCAAACCCGTGCATACACGCGCAAATACGGGCAGCTATATTGGGAATAATAAAAAAAAAGGAAAGCTTTATATTTTAAACTTGTACAGGGATTTAGAATGTGGGGGAGTGTAGTGTTGGGTATGTAGACATTTGAGTGGACTTGCTAATTTCAGTTGACATTTGCAGTTTAGGCACTTGCAGGGGCATGGATATTTGGACTGCTCGGCAGTCTGACATGCCCCCTGCACTTGTGCACGCTCCGTGTTAGCCTTAGAGTTGAGTCAGCACGCCCTCATGAATATGCTTGACACGCTGACATCATACTGCTAGACTGCAGTTTCCGTGTAAGACTTAGTTAGTCTTACATAGAGGATTAGTGAATCCTGGCCAAAATCATTGCTTTATGTCAAATTATTCTTAAGGAAAGTTAATTTAAGTATATTGTTCCCGAATGATAATATATATACAGATCAAGGGCTAAAACGAAGGACTATTTATAACCCCCCCTGCATCCGCAGTTAAAAATTCTGGAGAAGATAATTGAGAAGGAGTTTAGGAATGAACAGAAGAAAATTAAATACAAGCTTAACCTAAGCAACAGGGAGAAAGAAATACTTGATGAATTGAAATTTAACCCTGACATTCGGGTAATGAAACCAGATAAAGGGGGTGGGATTGTTATAATGGATAATATACAATATGAGGGTAAGATGAATTTGATCTTATGGGATGACTCAAGATATTCTTATGTAACTAAGAATGAGGTGAACATAGCTTATAATAAAATTGACATAGGCCTTAATGATATGTTACAAGAAGGTCTTATTGATCAAAAAACGTATATATATTAAAAAATGGATAAACCTAGAGTACCTACTATTTTTGGAATCCCTAAGATCCACAAAAATGAGAGGAATCCACCATTAAGACCCATCGTTTCAGACGAAGGGTCCAAAACCCATTCTTTAGCTAAATATGTGTATTTTAAGTTGAAGCATTTATGGGTCAGAAGAAAAGCTATTTTAAAAGACTCATGGGACCTTTTGAGAGAAATTTCTAATGATTTATATCATGAAGACCTCTTATTTATTACTATTGACATTATAGATTTGTTCTCCTCTATACCTTATACTAATGGGATGGAAATGTTCAAGGAGATTGTTTTTGAGGACCAGGGGTTATCCGATAATGAGAAATTAAAGAATGTGTTTTTAATGGACATGGTTTTAAAATATAATTTTATATGCTTTAATGGAGAATTTTACCAACAAATTCAAGGGGTGGCAATGGGAGCAGCATGTGCCCCCACTTATGCCAATTTGGTCTTGGCAAAATGGAAGAAAAGTATATTTTAAACTCTGAATTTAGGTCTTGTTGGAGCCTTTATCGAAGGTTCCTGGACGATATAGTCATTTTTTGGATAGCAGGTAAAAAAGATTTTATGAAATATATGAATGAAACTACTAACTTTTTAAATTTTACTATAAAATATCCAATGAAAATTTACAGTACATGGATTTAGAGGTATACAAGGTAGACAATAAGTTTGAAACTAAGATTTATAGAAAGTCTACCTTTTGTAATTCCTTTCTTCACTATCAAGGAGCACATCCCCTACACTGTAAAAAGAATATAGTTAAGGGCCAGTTTGTAAGGGGGTGTGGTATGACTAGCTTTGATACAGATTTTTTAACAGAGTGTAATTTGTTGGAAAATATGTTCATGGAAAGAGGGTACCCCCAGGATTTTATTAAAAATATTAGGGCTGAGGTCGCAAGAGAAAGAAGTGGTAGATTTAAATCTATTCAGGAGGATAGGGAACAAAATAATGATGGTGATATGTGCAATGATAAGAATAATATAAATGGAAATAACATTTATCAACAGGCAATGATTTTAGAATATAATGCTTTAAATGACAATACTAAAAAGATATTTTTTAAAAGAATGGAATAGATTTGCATCTTTTTCAGATCTTGACATTATTATCAAACTTCCCTTTAAAGTGGTGTATCAAAACTCACAGAGTATAAAAATATTTTGGAAAATAAGAATAAGCCTAATTCTAACAGAAGATGGTTTGGGACATATAAATGTGGACACTGTTCCCAATGTATGTACATTATGAATACAGATAAGGTTTATTTAGAAAGTCAGAAGAGGTGGATTAATAGTTCTGACTATCATAATTGTGAAACAAAAAGGATAGTTTACTTAGCTATTTGCCTAGTTTGTAGATCCTTCTATGTTGGGAAAACCGAAAGAATGTTAAAAAGAAGGATCTACAAACATACTTATGACATGGAAGTAGGCAAAGAAACTAGTGCTTTGTTTAAGCACACGAAGTTATGCAAAAAACCTGAATTTTCCTTCTTCGTGTTGGCACAAATTAAAAATGATATTAGGGGAGGGCCATGGGAAGAGAGGATAGAATTCAGGGAACTGTCGTGGCAAGTGGCCCTTGAAACAAGAAATTTCCCTGGGCTGAATGATCATGCCTCTATATTGCCACTGTTAAAATTAAAATCTGCAAAACTATGAATGGAATGAGATGTAATAACATTTTTTGTCAGGAGATGGCGGTATTCCCTTGAATTACACAGGCACAATACCATACAAAAGGAATAGTGATATTTTTAAATATATTTTTAAATACACTTTTAACTAATTTTTTTTCGAAGATTTATATATGTGTATATAGTATTTATTTCTATTTATTTCTAATTTATGTATGAATATTTATTATTTTAAGAGAAGTTGCAATAACACTTGAAAGTGGTTTTTAATGCATTTTTATATATTATAATGTTGTTCTAACCCTAAATGCCATTGGTCCTTTTAAATGCTTTTTACATACATTCATTGGTCTAACATTAATTAACCTTAATATAAATAATTAATTGATTTTATACAGGTCATCTGATGAAGTCTTTCTATGGAGACGAAAATGCAAGTTTAATGTGTAAAGGCGTTTATGCTTACATCGGCTGTTTTGTGTATGCTTACATCGGCTACTTTGTGGTACTTTGTGTGAATTTGAATTAAACAATTTGGATATAACTCATTTGGCTCCAGTTTCATCTCAAGCACTCCTTCTAATTTATTGGTACGTTTCTTGAGTGCTTTTCCACATTGTGGTTTTCAAAGTAGAGTACAATCCCATGAGTGGAGGAGCTCCCTGGTCAGCCTCAGTAGGAATCTGAGATCCCTTATCACATCCTCCAAAGCTAGCTACGTAAACATTACCATGACTAATTCCAAGGACTACCACAAAGCATTCTAGAGGTATGTCTCTACTCTCGATGGCGATATCCACATCTGCTCTGACATACAGCAGTTAGCCACAAACATTGCAGAACCGACTGATATTGGCAACATCCTGACAGATAGGTTCAGTGCTAACTTTACACCCCTCTCACACCCTAAAGGGCCCATATCTATACAGGAACAATGCAGAGTCCCTGTGATCACACTACGCAGTTCAAAGCTGCACTCTCTAAAGCTAGGAACACAGCATCCATGTGACCGTACAACATCCCAGACTGCGATTTTCACGAACTTCAGAACAAAATGGCTCCCCACTTGGGCACCATATTCTCTAATAGCCTTACATCAGGCATTGTGGCCCCTGAATGGTGCACAGCAACAGTTATCACACTCCACAAAGGTGGCACCACAATGTACCAGGGGAACTATTGCCCTATACGCCTGACTAGACTGTTCTGCAAGGCTATGGAGCAAATCATCATGGATTTCATTCACAGAGACATTGATGGCCTTCAAACCTTTTATCCCACCCAGTTTGGATTTGTTAGGAACAGACCATGCCTCCTAAACCTGGTGGTGTCCTTTGAGACAGTTACCAAGGCAGTAGATGAGGGTAAGGAGGTCCACACAGCCTACCTTGACCTTTCAAAGGCTTTCAACACCATTCCCCATTCTGGTATTGTCAACATACACATCCACCTGCACATCAACCTCTACATCACGAGATGTTATGCAAAGTGGATCATGGACAGAACCCAAACAGTGAGGGTAGCATACCCTAGTTCCTGCTGTAAATCAGTTACAATTGGCGTCCCCCAGTCCTCGGTCATAGGGCCCCTCATGTTCGGTATATGCTTCTCTGAGGTACAGGCTAGCACAGTAGGACTTACCCTGAATAGGTTTGCAAATGACTGCAAACTAGGGGCCATGACTGATTCACCAGCTGATACAGACATCCTCCATAAGGGTGTCACTGGGATGGATACCTGGTGTCAATAACATGGCCTCAAGCTGCATGCCACAAGGTGCATAGACATCGCCTTTGGATTACACCAATCACCCGCAGATTATCAAATAGGTGGTAGTCCCCTACATACATAAGACATAATAAGGGATCTTAGAACCCAAGTAGATAGCATCCACTCCTTTGATAACCATATTGCCAAGGTGGTGTGGATATCCTTCTACGTGGCCACCCTAATCTCTAATGGGTTTGTAGCCAGAACAAAGGCAGCCATTGTGCCTCTCTACTCATGACTTACGAAACACATTAAAGGGTACAACACCCCACTTGGAATGTACCTTACGAGACAACAGCAACAGCTTTAAATGCCACAACATTGCCACACCAAGAAGAATACTGACCTCCAAAGGATAACGTATGCAGCCCAACTACAGAAACCCCAACTGTACTCATTTGCATACCGCAAACTCAGAGGTGATCCCTGCTGAACATACAAGGCCCATATCCACAACAGTATTGATGGATATGCTCCACATAAGCAAAAGCCCCTGAGAGTCACATGCTCTGGGATATGTACCTAAACACAACGATGACTAGGATGTGCTGGAGGGATACATTCCTGACCCGGACACTCACCATGCTTTGGAACATGATTCCTATGTACATCAGACGGGGACCCTCACTAGCACTCTTCAAGAGATACCTTGATGGGTGGATGGGAGACAGACATGTACACCAGGGATCACTGCAGTGGCTCTGCTGTACATAGGTGCAGGAAATGAATGGCTCTGCTGTTCATAGGCACAGGACACTAACCTAGGGAGGTGCCGCAAGTGAAAACACTGTAGTTAGGCTTACGAATGGCCTTGGCCAGACAGCATAGTACCTAACTATGAACCTATGAAGCTATTACATGTCCTTTGTGCATGGATAATTGACTAGTGCTTTAATTTCAATTAGCTATCATGCTGATACACTGTCTGGTGACTACAAGTCATATGTATCCTGTTATTGTGTATTGTACATGCCAATAGACATACCTGATGTTTGCATAACATAACAGTAATGCTATGTAAAATGTTAGACATATCTACCTAAAATACTGTACATTTCACATTTTTTTCCACAATATCCCACAATGCAAATCATAATTGCACAGCAGGACCACCTTAGACATGTTATTTTCAGTTATACGCCCATACATACGCCTACTGTTACAGTATATCAACATATACTATCCCCTATTATGGCACGTACTTGTTGGACAAACCCTGCCGCTGACAGTGGCTGGAGTGGAATTGTTGTGTTTAAAGTCCTTATGTAGCATCCCTTGTGGTGTATGAGGTGTTTACCTTGTGGCCCACAGCAGTACACACAATTTTATTGAGCGTTACTATGCTCAACAATACATCACTACATAATACGCTTTCCCACTATATGCATTGTGTACACTTTAATTAATACAGAACAGGTACTATATACACTAACATACTGAGTGTTCTACATACCATATTAGTATCCTGAGTTGACGATAATATAAGTCCTATTCCTTTTCTGTTTTAACAGTTTTCTTGTATGTGCATACAGTTTGAATGTATGACAAGCCATCCTTTTATACGTAGATACCAGTAACATGTGGTATCCTGCCACCAATTGGTGTTCCGGAGTATTTGATTACATGCACATCAGCTGTGCAGCTACTCCATTAGCCAATTACATGGCAACAGTGGGGTATAATTGAATACTCCACTTGGGCATTGTCCCTTTTCCCTACCTTCGAGGAAGACGGCCTGGATGCATTGTTTGTGATGAATTGCAACAGCTATATGGAGACACACAAAGATATATTAACTTCATGGCCCCCGTGGATTGTTTGTAATGGCTAGAGGATGTAGTTCTACATGTGAGTGTAGCTGTTATATCAGCTGTCTGATACGGGATTATGGCAACCAAACCCTGTAACATTGGCATCTGTTCCATTGTACAACAGCAATGATTTCACATAGGGCCATTATAGTGTGTCTCTCACAAGGTATGTTAAGGCTACTGCAGGTGACATAGAGTAAGTGGATGTTTGTGATGTTGTTACAGTCTGTATTGCAATTGTTTCGGGTGTGGAGGAGATGTAGGTGGGTGGACATAGCAGATGAAGGTGTGTAGGAACTGCATTTATACATATTCCATGTGTGTGTGAGGGCTCCTTCCCTAACTGAAGATCTATCATTTAGTAGACTAATACTATGATTATTGCAGGCTTATTCATTAAGCCATTGTTAATTGGTTCCTGTATAACATGCAGGTGATGTCGGTCCTTCAATCCCTTCAGAAATACATTAGTATGTAATGAAATGTTGCTACATGAAAGCTGTCTCATTTATTTATGTCACAGATATTTGCACTCATTGGAGTTGTGTTGGTGACTGAATCTCTTTGGCTTGGGTTGCCACCTTTTCAAATGGGCATAGTGGGACATTTGCAGGACACACATCGGATTTTAGAGGCTGACACATACCCACGGTCAGTACAAAGTATAGACATTTACATATATGCCTATATAAAAGCTTATATTCTTGTAGTGGTTTACTTGCTTATCCTGTTTCTTGTTACATGTAGGTATTTTAGATACAGATGACTATTTTATGCAACGATTACATTAAATATGGAACATGCCAAATGTCTCGAGATTGTAGGACATTAATATTTGTACTCATTTTGGTCAGGACACTACCGCACATAGAGGGACTGCCCCTCGCGAGGTGGGACAGGTGGTAACCCTATCTTTGGCTCATGTCCATAGCACATATTTGTAATAGTGTATAGACATATATACTCTCCATATCCTTTGTTCATAACGTTCGGTCATGGTGGAATGTGTGATCGCTATGGTCCATGTTATGCACATATTTGAAGACTTCAACTGCTGTATACAGCATACCCACAGATTCAGGAATGCACACACTTCCAACAACCACATTACCATTCCCAGACTCCCAAACCACACAATACCGAACACTCAAACTCACGACAGTCAAACTCCCGGAACTAACACAAGCACAGAACACATCCTGCACTACGTATAGCCAGGTGGTCATGCCCCCATACACACCCCATGTGGGTGGCTGCACCACCCACACCACACCTACTGTAATAATCTACCTCCGAGATAGCACAAACAGACACATGAAGCAAACCCACAAACACACATTACAGTCCCCCGGAAACACACACCACACTCAGAACACACACTTACACACACTACAGCAATCAGAAACACACTTAAACACAGTACCTACCTGGACCGCAGAACCAGAAGCACTAACTAAATGTCCCTTAACATCGTGATAATAGTACTCGCGGTTCTAGAGTTCTGGTACTGTGGTCTTTCAGTCTTTAAGCCTCGTGATTACGCGTGTCGGTATGTAAAGCATTCGGTATTTGGTAGTATCCTATTTATATGTACCTCCATTGTTGTGTAGATGTTGTTAACCTATCTATATATTTGCATATATATATATATATATATATATATATATATCTTAAGAGAGAGAGAACACACCTTTTGTTGGGTACATGGCAGTGTATACTATTTCCTGAACTCTGCCCTTTTCTGTTTTAACCTGTCACAATACACATTTGCCATTGGTACATCTCAGGTAGCCTATTGGTAGGTGATTGTGTACATGGTTGCGTGTTCTACTCCTGGCAGTGGTTGTTTTACGTCTCAGAGCAGGCACTATTAGTACAAGGGTAAATAACACACTTTTCAGTGGTTCTGGGCAGCTTTGCCCGTGATCTACGTGATATTCATCAAAGGTTAGACCTGTGTTGCGCATATCCATGTAGTCATGTTGAAACGACGCTTACTGGCACTTACCGGTTCAAAAACCCGCTAACATGTGCTTAAACTTGCTCTAATAACATGCATCCAACATCCATTATTCGGGACTTCGGAATTACATAACAGCCCTTGCAGGTCATGGAACTGGGAACATGCATGAGACAGTCAGTGACTTTATCACTGGGGCATCTGGGATATGTACAAGTGTTATGGTGTCTAGTATGTGGACTGTGCTATGGCTGTTCCTCCATACTGCAAACAAATGTGTAACTCAGTTAGTTTACATATGGATGATACCTATTAATGGTATGTCCAAGTGATGCTTAATGGATGTGCTCCAGCTATGGGAATCCATGTCACAGTGAGCCACACACTGTAATGTGCTACACCTTGCCACAACCATAACTGGATAATGCTGGGGTGACAGATACCTGTCATGGGTGCTCCCCATGCTTTGGAACTACGGCCCTGATTACATTATATGGAGCCCCTCATTAACACACCAGGGAATCCTTGCAGAGTGGGTGGGGAACAGTGGTTACACCCCAAGGATCCTGCAATTGGCTCTGCTCCACAGAGGGACAGTTAGTTAATCAATGGGGTGGTGACAGCAGACACATTTTGGCTAGGCTTATGACTGGCCTCTGACAATTAGGAATGTACCTACCGATGTACCTAGGAACCTATACATACAGTATCAACACATGCTGTTAGTTTAATTTACTATTCAGGTGTTGACTTACCTTGTACCAATACCTGTTGTGTGTGCAATAGTTGAAGGCTGCCTATGTAGGATGCACACAATAGACCACCTATATGTGACAATTTACAGGTGATCGTGTGTGTGTGCCATCCATTTTACTGTGTGTGCAGGTGGAGAAGTGTGTCAGTCCATAGGGGTCTACACTGTCAGTGTATGTGCTATATGTGCTATATGTTCCCTCTTTGCCAAAGCATGGGCATATTGGGCACACCTCCGTCTACCTACTGGGGCTGGCACAGGGTGTTCATGGTCTGAATCCCGCTGTATCTGTGGTGCCCTTGGCAAATGCAGTGGGCTGTGGGGGCCTTCACCATTGTGTCCCTGCTGCAGCTGTTTCTGCAGGATCATATTATGTAGATGTGGGCACACGTGCCTGGAGAGTACTGCAAGGCTCCACCAGATATGTCCAAGCAATGGAACCATGATTTCAGCATCCCAAATACATGCTCTATGATGACTCTGGTTTGTGTGTGCCTCATTATGGCATTCTTGCATGGGTGTGTGTGCATTTCTGATGGGAGTCATCATCCATGGCTCCAGTGCATAGCCAGCATCCCCCAAAAGGTGGCCATACGGGATGTCCCCCCTAACAAATACCTGGTAGCTGTGAGGCATGCCAGATGTGGGAGTCATGGTAGCTTCCAGGGCTGCCAGCTCACACATCCGTGAAAATACCCTGGGCATTGCACACGACCTGGCAGTTGATGGAGTGGTATCCCTTGTGGTTTATGTAGTGCCTAACATGCTCACCAGGTGGTGACTTGATATGTATGTGCATGCAGTCTATTGCACCCAGTACCTCCAGGTAGTCTGCCACACAGTAGAAAAGGCACATATTGCTGGCCAACTCCTCCTGAGTTTGGGGGAAGTATATATGCTCATTGGCATGTGGTAACATGGCATCCAGGAACTGGTGGATTACCCTAGATGCTGATGCCTGTGAGATCCCCATAATATCTCCAGTTGGCCTTTGAAACTTAGCTGTGGCTAGTATTCTCAAGCTTACACATACCTTTGTGTCCAATGGGATGGGTTCCCCTTTGTTGTTTCTGGCTCTGAGGCGTGGACAGCACAGCTCAACGATTTGCTGTATGATGTCCCTGTCCATCCTGTAATGCTCTACTATCTCCAGATCATCTAGCCCCTGGTAGGTTACCCTTGGTCTGAACATTCTTCTCCTCCTCCAGTGCCTGAGGTGGTTGTCAGCATCATCCTCCACACCACCTTTAGTCTCCAACACATGCTGATGAATCACAGCTATGGCAGCTCCCAACATGTACATTGTAAAAGTTTCCCGTCTGTTTACACCGATGGTGCAGTGTTTGGGAATACACGAGTGTGTGTAAGGTGCCTTCGCACTTTATACTATTGTGCTTTGGAAGCTGATTATGTCATAGGGTGTGTATGTACAATCTGAGCTGCAGGGTATCTTACTTATGTGTTTTACCACAGGTACTACTATTGTGGTGCCTTTGGTGTTGAATTACATTTAGCTGCCATGGATCATCTCTTGCCCTTGCCTTCACTTTTCAAACCGATTCCCCTCCCATTGTCAGGCATGCATCCAGCAGCCTGCTTTCTTGTTTTGTACTTTCCCAACCCAGGATTGTGTTGCGAAATGTGTTCTATAGCCGATCTACTGCAGGTTTGCTTTGCTCTGCTGTGACAGTTCTCTTTTCTTTGCAATCCGGCACCTCTCTTGTCCTGTTCTGCAGGTTGCTACTAGCAGCCTTGTTAGCTACCGTCAATGGCCCATTCTGAGTTAATAGGTGTTAATTATTCAGTTGTAGTCCAATTACCCTACTGCAGCATTTCCTTATTGTCTTAACATAACCTTCCTGTTTCAGCTGTGGTGCACGTCGTGCATAGCCGTTTACCGTGTTACAAGCACGTTGTCATCCACGTACAAATGCGCTTTCGGTCACCTTGTGTGCTCTCAGTTAAGCAAAGCTATGGCTACATCCACACCCCTATCCTGCAGCTTTGCTAAGCAATGGGCACCCCGGATTAGCAATGCTCCAATGTGCTTACAGCTACGGTGGCGCACCCCTCTGCTGATGTCATGTATACCTCCAGGCCACTCCTCGGTGTTGTACCACTGCACCGTGTGGTACATCCTTATGCCGGCGGGACATTGTAATTCAGTACTACTTCAGTATTACTTGCCTCATTTGCATTGCATTGACTACTAATTCATAGTTGCCATGCCAAACACTGTCACAGACCCTTAGCAACCCTTGCACCTTGGTCGTGGTGCATACCATTGACTATTATGGCAAAATCATGATTTGTGTTACATTGCAATTTTATGACATCTATATATATTTTCCTTGTGTTCTCATTTGCACACACATGCCCTGCGGTTGTACTTTGCGTTAGTGTGGCC
Source organism: Protopterus annectens (assembly GCF_019279795.1). Taxonomy (NCBI): domain Eukaryota; kingdom Metazoa; phylum Chordata; order Ceratodontiformes; family Protopteridae; genus Protopterus; species Protopterus annectens. The sequence goes on from NC_056733.1 coordinate 324,592,528, forward strand.
ATGACATTAAATGTTATTTTTTATGTGTTGTGCGTGTTTTTTTTATGCCATTGGCTGTATATTTAGCCATTGGCATATGTTAACTTTGTAATACGTACGTTTGGTCTGCTTTCATGGATCCAATGTCCTGTTTGGAAAAATGTAAACCGTTTTTTTTTGGTTTACATTTCTGTATGCGTACGCTACACCTGAGCCACTTCATGAATCGCTATGTACCTTCATTTGCATGCTGCACTACTGTGGATGGGATGATTAGCATACATGCACCAAGAGCTATGCAGATCTGGTAGTGCACATGGAATTGGATTGTACCTGAATCGCTCAGCAGCCATATTTGGCATTAGACCGCCTACGCTAAGCCTGCACCTGGCGCAAGCTTCATGAATCCCGGGGTAAGTGTTTTGACTTATTTATTTATTCCTCCACATATTCCTGTTCTTGGCTCCCATTTTTAAAGGTGTCACTGTGGACACCTCTGAATTCCTGACATTATCCTCAGAGTGTTACTCTGGGTTTGGACATACTGGTGTAGAGGGTCAGGGTTGCTCCTCCTGTACAAGGGTCAGTGTAATGTCAGTTTGTGCTTGACTTTGTGTTGCACTGTCATTTTCTGCATAGTTACTAACATGTTGTGAGGTAAGAGATGCTGCCATTAAACTTGGGGACTACCTGCCACTTTCCTCAGGCTGTGTCATAAATGTTATCATCATCATCCTCAGCAATGCTCATTCTGCCACTACCACACCATTTGCTCTTTTCTTTCAATGTGACAAGGATGTATTTCTGCCACACACTGCGCTGATTTCAACAACTACTTGATTCCAGACTTTGTCCCTCTTAACTGCTCTGGGTCCCCTTTACCAAAAAGAAGTGTCCCATGTGGACATGATTTTCCTCATTGCTGAAGTTATCCTTCCAGTGCTTTGATTCCTTATTTTCCATCATTACTACATGTGAAAAAATGGCTACAGTGAGAAAGTATACCTATACTGCTTTGATGTAATTAGCTTTTATAGTACAAACACTGGCCAAGTGTTCCTGCCACGCACATTAAATAAAAGTGCTTCTTAACAAAAACCTTAAATTATATACAGAAACCTCAATGTATCCACAGAGAATTGCAATATTTTACTTGGAGTTCATTCAGGTAAGGAATGCAATCACTTTTGAGTCAAAAACATCCTCGTCCTACTCTCTGCCATTGTCATGTTCTCCTAGCCATTGTCATGTTCTCATAGCCATTGTTATGTTCTTGTAGCCATTGTCATGTTCTCATAGCCATTGTTATGTTCTTGTAGCCATTGTCATGTTTTCATAGCTGTTGTCATGTTCCCACAGCCATTGTCATGTCCTCATAGCTGTTGTCATGTTCCCACAACCATTGTCATGTCCTCATAGCTGTTGTCATATTCTCCAAATGCTGCCACTTCTTATTCATCACAGCCACTTCAAACATTTCCATTTCATCACACATGCATGTTGATGTCCTTACAACTACAGAAATTTGGTAGTAAATTTCTGTATTTATACCCACATATGCACAAGCAGTAAATTATATCACAGCAATGATAATTTTCTGTCATCAGTAACCATTCCACTGCTGCTGTCCTGAAATTCAACTTCCAAATGACACATATCTAGCAATCAACCACTTTATAAATATGAACCTTAATTCATTAATGAAATAATATTTTGATGTGCTTCTTAATAAATTATAATATAATTTTTAAATGTTTCCTTACTGTAATAAGTCTGCAGCATCCCAATGCATCTGCCCATCTATTTCAGCTATTGACAAACTACTATGGTAGTAATCAAGTTACTGGCAAAAATTCTAGGCCATTTAAATGTATTAGATGCAGATTAAGCTAATTTATATTCACCTCTTTGAAACGTAGTAGTAGACAAATGTTTCCCAAGATGTATTGCAAATATTGTTTTTTCACCAGTCATGAGCGTATAGTCAAGGTAACATGAATACACCGCAGACAGCTCTTCAGTGCACAGCAATCTGCAGCTGTCCCAAGCTTGGAGGAAGAAAATGCAAATAACACCAGATTAACCAAAATCAAAATGTGCTTAAAAAAAACAAAAAAAAACCCAAAATGAAGTCACCTGAATGTTAAGTTTGCAGCAATATAATCCCTGTCACAGCCCAGCACCTCAAGCAAAACTTAACTTTATAACACTTAAAAATAACATACATATAGACTGGTATTTCCAACCCCCATAAAAAATTGAAAATTTTAAATATAAATTCTACTGTACTACATGAGAAGTATTGGTGTTAGGATACCAAAAAATAACCTCTACCAATGAGTATTAGCATACTAATTATTATTCACATATTTGCATTTTAATCATTTATAGAAAGAAAAGATAGCTGGTTCCTTAAGAAAAAGCAGTTTTGGTTAAAACAAACTTGCCAATACTATCAATAGGTGTTGTAATGCCCCTGCTATTAAACAGTTCTTTGTTAAGGTGATGTTACATCTCACAGGGAGTGGTTCTAACTCTGATTAATACATCTCTGTCCAGGTGTTCCTTATTGTTGTTCTTGCAATTGGAATGACTGCATCACCTGCAAAGGCATGATGCCACATTCCTAGCTGGTCCAAGAAGGAGACCATGATAATGTCATACTTTCTAAATGGTTCTTATTGTAAAAAGAATCCACATATTTGTTGTTTGTTTGACATTTATTGACCGGCTTAGTTCAGCTGGGACAGAGCCCTTTTTCAGTGTAGACCGGGGTTGAAAATGTCTACAGTAATTACACAGAATATGTTGAATAAGTATTAAGTTAATAAAACAAGAAAAAGTCCATAGAATAAGTAAAGCAGATTAAGCATGCATGGCAATTAGAATCAACATTATAGCCCATGTAGGCACAATGCAGAGTTCAGAAATGCAAATGGTTATAATTGTAAGGAATACAAAATTGTTGAGTGTAGTTACAAATAAGAAAGTAAGAATTTCTAAGCTTAACATTTAACTGATAACAAGTCATATACCAAAAACAGCAGACTTGTGTAGTATGCAAAGATAAAAGGTAAGGTAGCAAAAATAATTTTAAAAAGGGTATAGAGGCAAAGAGGAAGGAAAAGATAATTAGGACATTTTCAGATAATGAGGGTAAAAAAAAAGGGAGAGATAGAATAGCCAAGAGAGGTGAGTCAATCAGGTGGGAGATAGCACTGACATACTTTAGTTTTACTTAAGTGATTTTTTTTCCAAAATATTTAATTAAGTTTTCCAAAAGTAAAAGACAACAAATGGCAAACAGTATTCTCATTCGTCAAATTATTAACAAACAAGGTAAAAAACTATTTATAATATACACATAGGCCTGAAGCAAAACTGCAGATCACAGTTAAATTACACAAGTTCTTTAGTATAAGTATCAGTTCAGAAAGAGTTATGGTCCATTTGTAAAGTCTCAATAAGTGCTAAAACTTTTGTCCAAGAATTATTAACAAATGTCTTTGGATAGATTCTAAGTTCTTTGGTCTTAGTTTCTTTGATTGCCAGGTCATTCACTGAAGACAAGAAATCCTCAACAGTGGGTGGGCAGCTAGTTTTACATCTTCTAGTGATGCATTTTCTGGTGATAGCAAGTACTGACCATAGTAAATATGAATTATTCTTTTTCAAAAAGTAACCTTCATTCACATTGAAAAGAACTAATGATTTAGACATTAAGAAGGAATCAGTGAATAATGCTTTGAGAAAATCTATGCTGTTCCAATAGCCCTTTAATTTAGGACAATCATAAAAAATGTGTGCCCAATCGGCTTTAGTATGTTCTGTACATCTCCAGCAGGATGCACTGGAGCTATTATTGATTTTAACTATCTTATTTGGTGTCAGAAATGCCCTATGGCGATATTGCCAAGCAAAACTTCTCCAGTAATGAGACCATGAAGCATTAAATGATTTTTAACTGCCTTTCTGAATAGGGATTTGGATTTAAGGAGATGAATGTCTAGTGGTAATTCATTCCAGTTCACAGCAGGCAGACAGCAGTAACGTTTTTTTCCTAAGTTAATCATGGGTTTGTAAATGGAAAGGAGATGTTTATATCAGACAGTATGCAAAAAATCAATAACAGGCAAAAGTTGGATGATCATCTGTCAACCCTTACAGGTATAGCCCATTCTTAACAGCTGTGCCATCACCAATTTGAGGACTACCTGGCTGAGTGGGTAGACCAGGTAGTGGCAAGAAGGCCAGAGTTCTATAGTCAGTAAAAAATGTTTCTTAATGTTTTGTATTACATTGAGCCATATTAATGATAAAAGTTTAACAACTGCCATAACTAAAGTTTTTTTTTTTCTAAGAAAGATATGCATACTTATAAATATTATTTGTAATGCTATTATGAAATGCAGAGGAAATCATGAGCATCTTCATAATCATACATGCATCTTTTTTAAAAAAGATGGCTATGAGCAAGAAATGTGTTAACAGATTTTATTAATGTAGACAAATATGGCATATGTTTATTAACATAATAGTCTGTATATGAAGCTCTATACATCATGTATTGGGTTACAGGAAGATAATACTATTTACACCCTGGGTTACAAGAAGATGTACCTGTTAATGGATTTATAAATAATGAAAACAAAATTAAATAACACATTAGCATTTATAATTATTCTTGCATAAAATTACTTAATTGCTGCATTACATAAGGCCAGATTTATGTGGGCCATAGAGATATAATGAATATAGTTGCTTAACACAGTTGTTTGTTCAAACGTATTTCTGCCTACACATGCAACATGGCTGAAGTCGAAGACACCACACTGTAGTCAGAGCGGCACATGGTGGGGGTGCTGTGACAAGTGAATAACCAGCAAATCTTTACTGGGAAATGTTGTTTTACTTCTACAATGCATATCAAATCAGATACATTTCCACAGCGAAGGAAATATCAACTTCCATGAACTACTTCATGTCTCTGTTTGTGAATTAGTTACACTTGAATACAATGTTACATGTGCAATACAGTATTTTGAAAACAACATTCCACACACATTTAAGACTTATTTTTCTCTTATGTGACATGGAAAAGTGGCATAGTATTGTACAGATTCATACAGCTATGCATTTGCAAAAGAAAATAAAACAGAAAACAAAAAGCAAACACAGGTAAATCAGAACTGCCTTCTCTCTTCTAATTCCAACTGAGGTAGAGATGAGTACAATCATCAGCTACAATGATGAAAAGTAGAAAGAATAGTTGACTCTTCTGATAAGTATAACTGAAGTTCAAGCGAATTATGTTTTACAAGTTTGCAATATGGATAAGAATCATACAAAATGGCTTTAAAATCAATATATTGCTGTACAAATAAAAGATAAAAATGTCTGTATATAACTTTTGTACTCTTTTTATAACTGTTTTCTGTAATGGTAATAAAATAATTATTTTTGCAGTTTCGCAAATGAAAGAAATGTAACTGAAACCATTACATTTCAATCTACTATACAAGCTATGTGACTGTTTTTAACTGAATATTTCTCATAATAACAAAGGATGCTTTTAGTGCTGTATTTAATGTAGTGTATGTAAATAACTTAAGAGATATACACTCCCCTTCAAGAATATAGTATGTTAGTAAGTTTAATGCTAAATATAAATATATTTTGGAAGGAATAGATCTAAAATATTTAGAAATAAAAATCTATCAAGATGCAAATAAGATTATTAATAATAGTTTTGAAAAAAATAATTGAAGAAGTTTTACTTCATATTAAAAATAGAATGTTTTTTTTTTGTTTTTGTTTTTGTATTTATTAAAATTATTATATTACTAAAGATTATATGCATATTGCATTCAACATCTTTACTACCCAATAAATAACTTTTAAAGAAAATGGAAAAATATTAACTTCATTCATATGGTAACCTAAAAAGCTGAGAATTGCTTATGTAAATCGAGTATGGTGGTATTAGGTATTCTCTTGCTGCAAATTTTAAATCTGGACATACTCAACTTATACTAATCAATGGAAACGATTCAGGAGCACATTTGGCTAAATTCGTATAAGGTTACCAAATATGATAAATAGAAAAATGTAACAATTATTTTATCTGATTAATACGATTTCTCTTAGAAGGAAATTCGGTTTAATCTTTCAACTCTGCTTTATGAAATCAATTCCTAAAACAGCTAAGAAATAAGTTTTTAAAACTCCATTAATATCAAAATGTAAATTTATGTGCTTTCCCATTGCACATACCTCTAGACTTAAGGAAATTCAGAACAATGTTAAAATGAATTTAGTAAAAAAGAATGGATTAGCTGTGCTGTCTGACTGGTTTGAAAAAGGAAAAGTTAAGTCACCAGAATATTTAATGAACTATTATAAGTTGAATGAGTCTGTTAACCAGTTAATATTATCCATCATTAAGAAATTGAATGAATTTATAGATAAAATGAGTGAAGAGGAACCAATCACTATTCCTCATTATATGAATATATGAATTCTATCATCAGAGTAAGTCAACCTAAGGAAACTTGTTCAAGTTATATAAGTTAATTGTAAATAATAATAATTCTGATGCAAAATTCTGGAACTTTTTACACAGTAGTGGATTGAGTGAGTCAACAGATGGTAAGAGTAAAACTTTGTTACTTAAACCAGTTAGCCAAACTTCTTTAAGTTTCTACTGGATAGTTTTTATGTGGAAATATAATATATACATGGAATGTTTGTTACTCCCTATAAAATCTCTAAGTTTAGTAAAATGACTTTTGAAAATGTAGTAAATATGTAAAAGCTGATTAGACACAAGTGTTCATGGACTGTAAAAATTAAATGTATATTGGGAAGAGATAAGTATTTTTAAGGGGTTATGGTCTGATAATTGTTCCTTAATTAGATCTATAGTACTAATGAATGTTCCACTTCATCTATAAAAGCTATATAAAAACTGTTCTGGATTCTCAAGGCAGTAGCTAGAAAAGTTATTAATAAAACTGGAAAATTAATTCAGTTCCTACATTCAAATAATTTTTGAATTTAATAGTAATACTATATGAAAAAGAAGCAATCAAAATAGTGCATAGCAATGGTTATCCCCCTCCACAAAGGGGGAGCCACCATGGACCCCAGGAACTACTGCCCCATTAGCCTGATGAGCCTGGTCTGCAAGGCTATGGAATGTATCATCATGGAACTTATAAACAATGACATTGGCAATCTCCATACTCTGGACCCTACCCAGTTCAGGTTTGTAAAAGGCAGATCATGTCTCCTAAACCTGATAGAGTTCTTTGAAGTGATCACCAAAGCTGTAGATTAGGGTAAGGTGGTTCACACAGCCTATCTAGATCTCGCCAAGGCTTTCAACACCATCCCCCACTCTGGAATTATAGACAAACTCACTAAACTAGGTATAAATACCTATGTCACAAGATGGTTTGCCAACTGGCTCACTGACAGAACCCACACTGTTAAAGTAGCAGATTCTAAATCCAAATTCAGACCAGTGACAAGTGGAGTACCACAGGGTTCAGTCCTAGGTCCTCTCCTGTTTGGTATCTACTTCTCTGAAGTACAGGCTAACACAGAAGGTCTTTGGCTAACAAAGTTTACAGATGACTGCAAACTAGGAGCCATAATCAAAACTCCTAACGATGTGGACATCCTATAAAAGGGCCTCACTGAGACAGCTGCCTGGTGTCAAAGCCATGGCCTCAAGCTCAATGCCAAAAAGTGCACTGTCATCCCTTTTCGTAAAACTCTGTACCCATGAACTACCACATAGGTGGTAGTCTACTTAACACCGAAAGTGTGATAAGAGACCTTGGGACACAGGTGGACAGTAGTCTCTCCTTTGATAATCACATCACCACAGTAGTCAGGAAATCCTTCTATTTGGCACACCTCATCACAAAAGGTTTCTCATCCAGGAAGAAAGAGGTCATTGTTCCCCTCTACTCATCACTCATTAGACCCATTATAGCGTACAATGCCCCTTTTGGTTTGTACCTCACAAGACATCTACAACAACTGGAAAGGCCGCAAAAATACCTCACAAAGAGTATTACTGGCCTCAAATAGATGCCCTATGCAGACCATCTCAAAAAACTCCAGCTTTACTCTGTTGCATACAGTATACTCAGAGGTGATCTCTGCCTAACATACAAAGCTATGTCAAACCCAGAGCTGTTGGAAATCCTCCCCTTAAAGAAATCCCAAGCCCTCTGAGCTACACGCTCTAGGGACCTAAACCTTGTCACCACAATAAACAGAACATGCTGGAGGGATGGATTCCTGTCCCAGAGGCTTCCCATACTCTTGAACAAACTTCCTATCTGTATCAAACAAAGCTCCTCATTAGCACTCTTCAGGAAAAATCTTGATGATTGGATGGGAAATAGGAAATTAACCCCGGGGATCACTTCTGTGGCTCTGCTTGGCAGGGGCACAGGAAAATCATTTTCTTGGGTGGCAAAAGCCAGGGTACCGTTTGGCTAGGCTTATATAGGCCCTAGGTCCAATAGCCTATTACCTACCTATGAACCTATAAGATCAATAAATCATACTAAGACTTTTAGCAGTTGGGATAGCCTTGAAATGTTGGTATTGAAATACCAAGACTCTTAATGTGTGACTTGTATGAGATTACTTTGATGATTCAATGTATTCCTATCATTGTATGACAGTATGTGTTGTTGAATTTATTCCTTTTCTGTGTGTATATTGTAAATATGTTCAATTAATAAAAGTGTTCCTAAAAAAGAAGCCACAAGCACTTGCCATATGAATTCATCTGAAGCATGCATACATGCTGTTCATATCATTCTTCCCAAGTATAAAGCCCCTTTCCAAATGACTGCTCCCATTGCACGCATAAGCACGTCAAGTACACAAGTTTAACTCAATAAAGATGTTACTGTAATGTTTCAATAGTGTATGAAATGGCATGTAAACATGATCTGTGTATTTATTGTGCATTTTCCCTTCTGTTTCTGTGTTTCCTCGATCCTTTTTTTATTATTATTTTGATTATGCATTTCTTTTTCCTTTATTGTTTTATTCCTCTACCAATTATTTTCTGTTGTTTAATGGATCAAATTCCTCAGGAGCAGGCCAGGCATGTAACTCCCAGGCTAGGTAATGATCGACCTCTGCTTGTCCTGACATATCCACTCAGGGTCAGGTTGGAGACACTGGTCCTGCAGACACCCAAGCACATAGCAGCCTGACAAGTTTTAATGAAAAGGGTATTAGGAGCTTGAAAGGGATGTACTGGTGGAAGTAGTAGACAGCAGAATTTAACCAGTTGACGTCTATCTTCAGTATGTGGAAGACATGCTCTCACAATTAGTGCTGACCACCACACCAGCATAGTCCCCTACTCTCTCAACACTGGGTTCTTTCACTGCAATACCATCTGTCATTGGACAAGCTTGTTGCTCTGTGGACTGGGACTCCTACTCACACTTCCTCAGCTGGCACTTCTTTAGCCCTTCTGCCCTTAGCCTTTCTCCTATATCCTCTTACTTATTCCCTACCCACAGTACTCTCCAATATAAAAACACAGTGCTCATCTTTTCACACCCCTTATAGCATAAACCCTTTTGGAGTTTTCCTTGTTTGTTCCCCACCCCACTTTGTTTTTTTCCTCTTTTTCTACCTTTCCTAGTCACCCTTCCTATTCTTTAATTAAACCATAAGGTGTCCACAATAAGATGCCCCAATATAAAACATTATAAACATATTTTCTTTTTAAAAGAAACAATTTTAAGCACAGCACAGTCTATAGCTTCCCTTAAACATTTTAAGCATGACTGTAGTTATTCATTCTTCCCCACGATATTTGAATAAAGAAGGAAGATGAACCCTCAGGCTTTGGGGAAGTAATTTGCAACTTTGTAATGCTGAATTTTACACAATTTACTCTTTTGTGATAAGTGGGCTTGTTTTCAAAAAATACTTCACTTTTCCTTATTCATTGCCAATGACCTTAAATGACCTTATTTGCATAACCATATAGTGCTGCTATTCTCAGGTAACCATAAATATTTTGTGAAGCTCTAGAGCATGAATACTAACCTAACTGTATAATTGCTTTAAGTGAATTTTACAATTTTGCAATGACAAGTAATCATATCTGTTTCTGGTACTATATTTCAGCTTTATAATATAACTGAGTTTAAAGTTGTGCATTTCAAATATGATGTTTGAGGATGTAGTTTTGGATTACTTTGAAAAATATTAGGATAAGAAATACCTTGCCAAACACTAAGAGATTTTTGAAAGACTAATTAAGAAAAAAAAAGATTATTAAATGTGAGACTAAGAAGGAATGCTCTTTTAGAATTGCAGATTCATTTTCATATATTTGGATTCAGGAAAAGATTACATCAAAGTAAAAAAAAAGACAGAATTAAACATGTATATGTCTTTTCTTTCCATGAGGAAGTTTAGGTTGCAGACAAAATGTATTTTCTTATACAAATAATGGAGAGAAAAGGGAAAGTAAAAAGCATTTCAGAAGTTAAATATACATGAAACATATTTGAAATGGAAATATGATGGTGTGAATGATATAGTGAAGCTATAACATACTGATAATGCTTTTTTTGTTTTGAGAAAAGCAGGCCATGCATGATTACCTTAGTTTACTTTTATGAATCATTGGCAGACATGATAGATGAATGAATATTTGTACTTTTAATTAGACATGTCAAAAGTTTCTGATACATTTTCTGTAAATACAACACTACAGACAATGTCTTCATAAAAGTGTTCTTCTGTGGTTCCAGCTGGATTATCCTATTCATTGAGGGATACTAAAATAAGTGTGTTAGAATGGTGAAACACAGCTTGCACAACCATGATCTCAAACAAGAGACATTGACTATGAAATGCCATTCTAGTAACTGCAGTTTGTTGACTTTGTTTCCTGCATTATTCTGTTGGCTAATTATATTTTTTGACTGTAGATACTCTTTCAAGCACTTTTTATCTATTGGTATGGTATAGAATTCCAAAATACTCCAAAAAAAAAAATTAAAGAACAAGTGTTTTAGTGCTTTTGTTCTTTTAATTGAATCAGAACTTTTTCAGAAAACCTCAATTTAAAAACTCCACCAAGAATCATGTGGCTAATCTGACTACCCAGTAAAACAATGTTTCAACCTAAAAACATTTTTAAAAGTATAAATTCACCTTAGTAAACAATTAAACTGTGAAATGCACGTTGTTTTGGATCTTGCTGCTGTGTCTCCTGCTGCATTAGTTGGGATTTGTGGATCGAGAGCCATTCAGCCAGTACCCCTTATGGAAGCTACCATTTCTGTGAAAGCTCTCTTAACTAGAGAGGTTAATCCACTTCTTAATCTGGTTCCTGGAGAGATGGAAATCACTGACAACCTTTCCATTTCACTATCTGAAACTGCTGTTGACTTTAATAAGAACTTACAGCTACTAGAGAAAGTTGGATCTCATAAACGCTTATAATAGCAACGTTTTAGTTTTTTAGCTTATCTTGACATGGGCATTGTTCCACAAGGTTTAAGGATCTTAAAAATGCCATGGTATGGCAATGTTTATCCAGATTTACTTAAGCGTTGGCAACAGCTTAACTTGAAGTTAAGCCTTGACTATATGTCTTTGATGAATGATCATTTCCTTCAAACTGAGATTGATTTGAAGGAAGAAATTATCAATTTAGAGAACAAGTTGCTTACTATGCCCTGTTTTCCTAATTTGACTAATGTGTACCAACAAATGCCTGATAGACTGCACACACTAAATGATAGGCTCAAAGCTACAAAAAAAGTAAGCTTAAATGTGATATACTTGATTTCCAGAGGGGCCATATCTTTTCTTGGCCTAAACAAGATTTTTCTGCTGTTAATAAGCATTTTGGGCAGCGTATATTGAAAAGTGACTTATGTGATATTGGAGTCTCATCTGTGAATGTTTCTGACTTCATATCCCTGGTATCTTCTGCTGTGTCAACTCGCTTATCTAAGGACATACCCCCACATTCTGACGCTTTGGCGACCTCCACACCAGAGGCTGGTACCAGTATGCATGTCGATATGCACATTGCGGTTGAATCAATGGAGAAGGAGCATGCTGCTGAAAATGTGAATGGTAAGAGTCAACAGCTGATTTTAAACATTACCCAGAAATGTTTTCAGCTGGATCGACTGGAAAAAGTGAAAGAACGGAGTGTGTCGAGGGGCCGATCCTTACAGAGACAAAACCTCAGTGGAATCAAGCGGAAGAACGAGAGCCCTATGGGGCAAGGAAAACTGACTCGGCAGTAACTCATGGTATTGTTAAACTATATACTTTCCGTCTTGAATCTCCACACTTGTCCCTGTTACAGAAAGGACTTAGTTTCATTCCCACAGCAGCTGACGACATTGTCACGGCTCTTACAGACTTAAAGCACTCTGTTAGAAGTTTTAATTTAAAAGTGCTTTTTAAAGACTCTGTTTCAAGCCAATCCATTCACTGTAAGAAGAAAAGTACTTTTATTCCTATTTGTTTGCCTATTCTTATGGCTTTCCATGATTTATGTGAGGTTGAGCTTAGAAGTTTATATTCTAATGTTAAAAGAAAGAAATTTTACAACTTAATCTATGATGAGTGTATAGCCATTAAATCTTTAGAGAAGGACACTTCTACTGTTATAAAGCAGGCTGATAAAGGTGGTTCTGTGATTTTAATGAATCGTGATGATTACTTGAAAGCTATGTATTTATTGCTTGATGATGGGAATGCCTTCAAGTGTATCTCTCCCTTAGACATTAAGAAAATTATTAGTAAGGTTAATATGTTTATATATGACCTTCAGATTAATGGAGACATTGATCTTGATGTTTTTCATTTCTTTACTGTACCCTGCCCTGTTGTTCCACAGCTGTATGGGCTGCCCAAAATACATAAATGTCTATGTAATCCTCCCATGAGACGAATTGTATCTGGCAATGGTTGGTTAATAGGACCAATCTCTATTTATCTACAGAGGCAACTGCACCCTTTTCTGTTAAGTTGTGAAAATGTGCTAAAAGACACGACAGATTTCATCTTGAAACTTAGGAAGTGATATAATAGTCTAAATGTCACTAAGTTATCTCAGAGTGAATATTTATTTGTTACCTTTGATATTTCATCCTTGTTCACAGTGATCCCTAATGACCTTGGAATTGAGTCCATCAGAGAGTTTTTGACTAGTATGGCTACTATGCCTGCTAGACAGATAGAGAATATCTGCTCTTTATTAGATTTGGTTCTCACTACGAATGTCTTTTTGTTTGATGCGAAGTTTTTTCTACAACTCACTGGTGTTGCAATGGGCACATCTGTTGCCAGTACCTATGCCAATCTGGTTCTCCATCAATGGGAAACCAAATATGTGCGTAGTGATGCCAATCTGTTAAACAACTATGTTTGCTTCTATTAGCATTTTGTTGATGATTGTTTCCTTATCTGGAAGGGGTCTATCGGTGATCTGTACACTTATTTAGATTATATGAATGGTACAACTACATTTCTTGAGTTTAAAATGATATACTCTGAAACCAGTATTACCTTTTTTGGATTCATGTATAGAACTAAAGGAGGGTTTAATTTGTACAAGTATAAATAAGAAAAAGTATGTGCTGGTAGATACCTCCATAGGAACAGCATGCATGCTCCGCACATATTTAAAGGGATAGTCACTGCGCAGTTTAGTAGAGCCATTTGGCTTAATACAGATGATGGTGTTTTTTTTAAAACAGATGGAGGATATGAAGATGGACTTTCTACATAGTGGTTATGATTCAGCATTTCTCTGTGATACAATGGGTAAAATTGCAAGAGATAGGGCTGTGTCACTTAAACCAACTTTCAGTATGCTAAGCGAATCTGATATATATATGCATAGGGAGACTGACGTGGGGGGTTCACATAGAATTAGATATGTGACATTTAACATTAATACCCAGGCAGTTAAGCACATTATTGAAAAGAATTGAGTAATTTTGATGGCATCGTCTGATGTTAGGAACGTGTTAAATTCCAAACCCTTCTTCTCTTATAGGAACTTGAGAAATTTGAAAAGTAGATTGTGCTACAAAGATTTTATCCGTAAACGCATCCCACAACTTAGTACAAGGGTGGGTACATTTTGTTGTATGGACTGCACTTGCTGTGATGATATTCTAGGTAAAGAAAATGATATTTTCACCCACCTTGTTACTGGACGTGTCTACAACTTTAAGCTGTTTGCTAACTGTATTAGTACTAATGTGGTTTATTTGGCTACTTGTCTCCAATGTACTTCTTTCTATGTAGGAAAGACCACAAGAAGACTAAAAGACCGTATTATTGAACATAAGTCAGAGATCAGGAGGAATAATGATAAGAATGCACTTTATCAGCACATTTTATCTTGTGGTAGCATGCATAGGTTTAAATTTAGGGTTGTAGACATGGTCCATATGTCTCTGAGAGGTGGTGTTATTAATAATTTCTTAGAAGTCAAGGAATATGAATGGATTTTGAGGCTAGCTGCTGATCATCCACCTGGCCTTAATACTGCTGTTACCTTAAAGCCCATTCTACCGAGGCTACAGCAGAGTAAATTTTGATTGTAAAAATATTCTATATGTATCCCTTAACAATATTTTTATGTGTGTTTTATTTTTATTTTTAATTTTTTATATGTGCGTCTATGTTACTTTTAAATTCTGTATTTTTTCAAATAACCTGTTTGTGATTTCATATGTTGTTGTCATTTGATGGGCTGGCTGCGATCACATGACTTTTCTTGGCTCCTATTTAAACTCTAACTCATGTGTTTTTGATTTTGTATTTAGCATTGAGGAAGGGTGTAGACCCAAAAGCTTTGCTGCTGCTTTTTGTATTAAAAGTTTTTCTCAACGTGGTTGTATTCTACTGTTGCTTTTTTGTTTCCAGTACTACAGTGGGTGCTTGTTTTGGATCTAAATGCACGTTGATAAAACCAAAATATTTAACACAAATTTTCCCTCAATAAGCTGGAAAATCATGCTAAAATAAAGTATCTAAAAACAACTACTCAAAAAATACAATCATAATCTTTGTGCTAAAAGAAAACATTTGAGAATAATGTATTCATTCAGTCCCGGTTTCTTATCTGCTCCAAGCCTACTCTGCCATTTTGCCTCACTGCATTCAAGCAGAATGTAACATTTCCACAAAATGCTTCCAATTTCACTTGATCTACAATAAAAAGTTAAATTTCCTAAAACTCATTGCACACCAAAGAGTGCCTGGTTAACACATTGTTGGAATCTTTTTTTCTAATGGCTAGATGTATTTAGAAAGTTTTCCTAATATAAAAACTTAATTTTGTCAATGCTATGTACAGAAACACTGGAGCAGTTACTTATGTATCTAGAGTATCTACATTCACTACATTTGAAGCTACTAAATGTAGAAGTGCCACCAGAGCAAAGAGACTTGACTCTCTTGAGCATGTTTTTAATGTTGGAAGATCTCATGTAAGTGAATGAAGGTGTTTCTCCTAATACTTTGCTCATTTCTATTTGCCTAAAATAATCTTCCATTTGCCATGGATGGTTTTTCTGATGTCCACCAAAACTGTGGAAATGGGCAAAGGAAATGTTGTCATGTGTTTAACATCAGAATGTTGACTAGATCTACATATCAATGCTGGACTCACATCAAGGCTGTTACTTCTAAGGATGGGCTTGGCTTTGTCTGTTCTCAACTCAAATACTTCCTTTATAATGCATTCCACCAACTTCTATGGATACCCTCTGCTGGTAAACATATTTTTTAGTTGTTCAACTTCTAAAGTAAATACAGTGTCATCACTGGTGGGTCTAAGCAAGCTTATAAACTGGCCTTTTATTACCTCTCTCTTCATATGGAAGGGGTGCAAGCTAGCATGATGTAAATAGTTGTTAACAAAAGTGTCTTTTCTATAAATCTTACTATGAGGCATACCATTCATCATGCAAATTGATAAGTTAATATCAAGATAATTAATAGTTTTCCCCATCCCACTAACTGTAAACTTCAAAAACTCTGTACTAGTATTCAAATATTAAAAAAAATAAATAACATTATTCTGTTGTCCCTTGCCAAATGAAGAATAAATCATGAATAAACCATTTGCAAAACACAATTTTCTTGTAATATGCATGTGTGGTCATGTACATATGTTCCCAGCAGGACATAACTAAATTAGTAAATACAGTGGCCACTCAGGCACCATGGCCACTCCAGTAGTCTGCCTGTAGAACTTTTCCTGAAATTCAAAAAAAAAATGTTGCTAAGAACAATTTTGAGCAATTCACAAAAAGTGTCGATCATAGTACCATCAATGTCAGTGTTCTTAGTGAGATATCCCCTTACTAATTCTACAGCTGTTTTTTGATAGATACAAGTGTACAACGATACACTATCAGTAGACATAAAAAGGTACTGGTCATTCAAATTCTCCACCTTACTTAACAATTCAAGTATGTGTCCTGAGTATTTCAGATAGAATCATGGCTTTTGAATAAAATAACTGTATTAAGCCAATAATCAGGAAAGATGGAAATAGGCACTGTTTTATAAAAATGTGTTGAAACTATGGGTCTAAAAGGAGGGTGGTTGCTGGCCTTGTGTATTTTTGGTATTTCAAAATGTTAGACCATCTTTGGTTGATCAATCTTTAAAACAATATAAGTGGCATGATCTAGCTCTTCCTGACAGAGTAAATCAAAGAGAAGAATGTCAGTATTTACAAAATGTCTCTTGATCATATTCTCTGCCACCTCTTTGCAATGAGTATCTTCTGATAATAATTTATTAATGGACTCATAAGCAGAAGTGCCCATTATGACCAGACCACTTTTGTCTGCCTTCATATGAATATCACTATTCTTACTGAGTTGCTTCATTGCCACCCTTTCTTTATGTGATAGATTAAAAACTTTGGGTTTGTGACCAACAAGCTTCCTAAGTTAACATTCACAGGTGTCATGACTTGTAATGTTTGGTGAAATGAGGGGTTAAATGTGCTTTTAATAAAGTATTGTTTGTTTTGTTCAAAGTTATTAAATTGATGGATATCCTTCAATTAGTATCCCAAGTTTAATTTGTGAGTAAACAACTTCAAGTCGACTAATACCTTTGTCAAATTAGCAGACTGTGTAGGGATAAAAGTAAAACATTTTTGTACAACTAATACATGATCATTGTGAAGAATCAGTTTACTTAAGTTGACTATCTCAGATGAATACATAAATTTCATCTTTTCCCCTTCCATCTCCCCCTTCCCCTTCCTTTCCCTTTTCCTTGGGATTTCCACTGAGGAGTCCATCCAGAATGGTTTAGTTCAGGGTGAAAGGGGCCAGGGACAGATCTGGGTGCAGAACAAAGTCCACCTGTGGATTCAGACCACAATTGTTTTCACTTCAACTGCTGAAACCCTCTATGTCTTTTTTTAAGCTTGTATTACTTGCAGCTGCTGGAGGACCTTGTCTGTAAGAAGCAAACGTCTTCTGATTTGATGATTAAGCTACACCAGCACAGTACGCTTCAGCATCTCTTGACAGTTTCTCATGCTTCTTATTGATTATCATGGAAACTAGCCTGCTAGTCTTCACTCTGATTCCATAATAGAGTCCATGAAATTGCACAAAATAAGCAGTATATGTAATTGATTGACTCAAAGTAACACCATCTGTTTAAAGTGCCTTGATTTTAGTTAAATAGTTGGCTACCAGTAGTTTCATCATTTCTCCTCCTGTTTTTAAGCAAAACCCCCAAAAACAATATTACAAGAATTAAGTGAAAACTCCAAAAAACAAGAATAATTGTAATAAACACTTCTTAGTGCAGTAATTACAGTTTTGGGTAAGTCCATTTCCCAAGATATATTATATAGTGAATATAGGACTCGACATTTTACTATATTTCAACAGGTCGATCGGGAAAGTGATATTATAATGGAGAGAAAAATGAAGAAATTTGAGCATGATCACGTAAAATACATTCAATGCAAGGCAAACCCATTGCCTCCTAATAATAGACTGCAATAAATGCAAGGTTATTGAGAATTGAGTGGACAATTAAATAAGAATGAGTAGATGGATTCTAACATTGACAATGTATCAGCCCCTTTAGAATATCCCCCTCTTCGTCATTTGGACCAATTGAAGAATAAAAGGAACAATTTATAGCCAGTGCCAGGTGTGAGCACATCTTTATGACAAGCCTCCCCATCCTTAAAGGACAATGTTGGGTCTAAGAAACAGAATCAATGTTATCAACAGAAAATGAAGGTGGTGACTTTTTTGATGCTGAAATTAGACATGACTATGTCAACAATGTTAAATCATATGACATTGTATCTAATATATCAGTTGATTTTAAGGTATATAATTTTAGATCCTATGATATACAACTGGAACATGATGAATTGTTCAGTAAAGGTTTTTCTTGTGTACTGGCGAAATGATCCAATATAGAAAATATACTTAGCAAATTGAAAGTGAACATTAGAAAACTGAATTTAAAATGATTTGTGGATCCCACAATGACTTTCTTAATGATCTAAGAATGACCAGTACCTACAACCCCCCCACTTCTTCCAGTTTTACAAACATTCAAACAAATGTGCAAAATTGATATTCTCTACATATTACATCTCTCAACATTTGAATGACACAATTTAACTTGGAAACAAAAGAACCTACCTGATGATATTTCTGCAGTAGGTACTTTAAGATTTATAAGGCCAGACAAATGGGGTAGGTTGGTTATGGACACATTTGATTATACACAGAGAATATACTACTTGTTGTTTGAATATGTTTACTGTGAAGTATCTATAAATGAAATACATGTTTTATACTGAAAAAAATGATATAATCTTACATGATATCAGATTACTTATGTAGATTATCAGTATTTGCATATTGGGAAACACATGATTCCAACTATCGTCAGTGTTCCAAAAATACATAAAAAAGTATGACCCCCCCACTAAGACCTATTGTAGATGCTGCGGCTTCAAAAACCTATTATTTAGCAAAATTCCTCCACCATCATTTATATAAAAAATGTGGAAAATTTGAATGTTTATGTTAAGATTCATGGGATTTCCTTAGTAAATGCAATCAAATTGATAACATTGACAAAATTACATTCTTAACAATTGACATAAAAGATTTATTTACAACTATTCCTCATGAAATAGTTTTATTGATTTTTTTGATAAATAAAACAGAAATGCTTCAAAATAAAGTCAATATTTATATTCAGTTAATAGTGCTTAATTGTAATTTAATCTATTTTAAGGAACAGGATTTCATCAGCAAAATAGTGTACCAATGGGAGCAGCCCGTGGTCCACTTTATACCAGTATAATCATGACAGAATGAGAAAGTAGATACATATTCAATCGAGAATACACTTCATCATTGAGTTTATATAGACAATACCTTGGTGAGATATTTATAATATGGTTAAGAATAGAAAAAACATCTCAATGTTTATTGATTATATTACTAATACTACAATTTTTTTCAAATTTGCTTTTAATGAGAATGAAAATTATATTTCATATTTAGATGCATTATTAAAAAAGGACCCCATTACATATACTTTGAATTCTCAAATATATAGAAAACTTACGTATTCTAATTCATTTGTACAGTACACCAGCTGCCACTCTTTACATCAAAAAAGAGCAGTTATAAAAGGTCAAATGGTTAGGGCTGCTTGGATGAATACCTTATACAATCATTTTATGAAGGTATGTCAATTTTTAAGAGAAATGTTATGCAACAAAGGTTATCCTTTGGATTTTGTCAACTCTATCATGGACTAAGTAAATACTAAAAGCAAAACAGGTATGCATACCCCAGTGTTGTCCCATATTGTTGAATAGGGTAATTAATACAATTTAGGAGGATTCACGAGGCAAAAATGAAGTTAATGATGTTAAAAACACTATCACAGTGGATATGAATAACTTAGTGTTGACAAAAAATATATATAATGCATCTTTGATTACTACTTATTCCTTAGATAGCGAATATATCTGTGATATAATACATATCAATTAGTACTTGACAACTACAGAGTTAGATCTAAGTAGCCAGTTCAGTATTAGATACCACATTACTTATAAGTAGGGTAAATGCTTTAAAAATATTTTAGAAAACATTTAAGTAAACAGCAACAACCCTTCACATACAATGTCTAAGTGTGGTTGTTGGAGCCATTGTAAATATATTTATGTGGGGAATTCACTTAAAAATGGAAAGAAAATTTACATAAAGAATTTATAAACATATTTATAATAAAAAAATAAAAGAAACACTAATGCCTTATATATGCACAATGATCATTTTCCATCTCACAGTTTTTTATTTGTTGTACGAGAAAAGGTTGAACAATCCTAGGGGTGGGCCATGGAAAATGGATCTTGAACAGAGACAGCTGTGGTGACAGATGAAATCAAATGACGCAGCACCATCAAACTTAATGATTTATTAGCCATCACTTGTCTTTTAATATTAAAAGTTTACTACAAATAGACAGTCATTTCATTTATATTTTAATACACAGTGATAGCTAAATTATAAGTTATATATTGTCTTTCATATGACATTTCACTAATGGAAGTATACATTTTTAAAATTGCATGTGTTCTGATTGGATGGCATGGAATGTTATTTAGGATTAATGCTATTTAAATAGCAGTTTTGAATGACTTTTTTCTGATGAAATCCATAAAATAAAGGACAAAAGCACTAAAATAATGCCATAATAGAGTTATTATTGGTATTCTGGGTCCACTATCTTAATATTTGATTTTGAGTTTGGTTACAAACATGATTTCATACTAGAGCCATTGACTATGAAATGCCATTCTAGTAACTGCAGTTTGTTGACTTTGTTTCCTCCATTATTTTGTTGGCTAATTATATTTTTAACTGTTGGAATTCTTTTGGTATGATATAGAATTCCAAAATAAAGATATCTTTTTCCACATTTATTTATATTGTTCACGATGACTTCAAAATATCAGAATAATAAATATTCTAAAATGCTTTCACCTACCTATACCCTTTTATTTGAGAGGTTCAGAAATCTTATTTAAAATGCCTCTTTCTATTTAATTTCATGTTACACTAATAAAATAACTCTACAGGTGTGAGTCAACCAAGTCATAGGTTGAGCGATCAGCAATAGTACTACTGCTGCTTTAGTAACTTTAACTCTTTTACTTTATTCAATATCATCAAAAGTTATTGTCAGTTTAACATAAACTGTTAGGACTATAAACTGCTAAGGAGTTTCACTTTCTATCCCTTTCAGCTGAAAGATTGTGTGATTCAGAACAAGCCACCAAAATAAACATTGCTCTGGGATGATTGAGATAAGTGACTCTTGTGCCTAGAGAGATTGTCAGTTAAAACCAAACAAAAATGTCTGGGCCACAAGACACTCTCTGAATGGAAAAGCAAACTCAAATAAAAGTAGAAACAAATGTGATCAGTAACCCAGTGAAAGAATAATGGATTCACATAATCTGCATTCGTACTGGAGACACATGATTAACTAAGTAGCTTGATGAAGAGGGGGGAAAGGAATACAAACATGATGAAGATAAGATGAGTATTTAAAAGACAAACTTAAATTAAAACAAATAATATTCCTTTTCTGTTTCATCACTTCTAGTAGAAGATTTCAGAATCACTTTCCTTCTTAAATTACAGTAAATTTGAATAATCAAAAGCTTTTTAACTTATCCCAAGCCTGACTACCAGCAACATTTAATTTTAGTTCTTGCTTATAGGGTATGCATAACTAGTACAATGCCTCAGATATATATGTTTATTTTTATTGCCTTTAATGATCCCATTTTCTGATTCTTTGAAAGAGATAGGAATCATCTATAATGTTTAATTTAATTCCAGTAGAAAAAACATGAAATGGTTTGTTTTTATTTTATTTTATTTTATTTTTTTAGCTAATGCCTAAGAACATTATAATACATTGCATTTTATGTCCTTTGTGTTGTTATCTTTCTTGTTCTTCATTTCATAGAATCATGTAACCATGTTTGTCAGCAAAATCATCATCATTGTGTAAATTAAAAATTTCAAGTATTATGGCTAGTGTTCCTAGATGGAATGCGAGTATACTGCAGTAAAACAATCAAATGCATTCATAAAGCTGAAAAGCATTTATTGCAGTAGGTCACTGATATTTTTTGAACATTTTGCAGTGTACAAAGAAATGTTCATAACTTCTTCTTCTTCTTTTTTCGGCTTTTCCCAGTTAGGGGTCGCCACAGCAGATCATCTGTCCTCTCATGATTGGCAGTGGAGTTTTATGGTGTCGAGTTGCCAGCCCAGTGCCCAACCTTCCACAGAAGGCATACACACAGACACACACACACACTCACCTAGGGCCAATTTAGAGTGTCCAATCCACCTACTGCATGTCTTTGGGATGTCAGAAGAAACTGGAGTACCCGGAGGAAACCCACATGACCACAGGGAGGATATGCAGACTCCGCACAGAAGGCACCCCAGCCGAGAATCAAACCAGAGAACCTCTTGCTGTGAGGTGACAAAGCTAACCGCTGCACCACCGTGGCTGCCCAAAGAAATGTTCATAACTGCAGAGATAAAATTATGCTGGAATCTGCATATCTGTATCTATGTACATTTATGTTTCTACTAGAACATTGAAATGTTTCGCTTATGTTGCCCTTCTAATTTGTAAATCCTTGAAAAGTGTCCATTGCTTACACAGTAATGACACAAATCAAAAGAAATCACTTTGGCAGAGGGTAAGCTCCCATCTACTCATAGGGAGTGAAAGCCCTGCCAATGTACCTCAAACTTATAAACAAAATTTATATCTACTGACTTTGCTGTTGCACAACACTGTAGAAGGAAGAAGCTTCCCAAAACATTAAGCAGCAATCTTAGGCAATAATTTGCCTCACTATAACATGAGAGGGCAATCTTCTAAGATTAAGAGTATCAAGGACACATTGGTAAGTATAACATCAGTTAAATAAAAATCTAGCAATGTGTTTATGTCATCATAGAAGATTTAGATCTGCATTTAACATCTCATACACAACAAATGTATAATATAATATAATATAATATAATATAATATAATATAATATAATATAATATAATATGATGTAATATGTAGGTATTAAGATTTATAAACAAAGAGCCTATTCCTCCTCTTCAACCTACATCTGCTCTCTTCTACTCTGTTATCAATGATCACTTTATCTCTTCTACCTATGCCTTTCTTAACTCTTTCACCCCTTATTTAATTTATATCTCATAATTAAAACAACCTTTGCTTTCCACCCTTTATAAATAACTCAGTACTCTACTGTGACAGCTACCCTACATAATAATCATTAAACTGTATCTGTATAGTGTATAAGTAGTACAAGAAGCCTTATTACTTCATGTAAAGTTACTATCTTATCTATTTTGACATTGTAAAATTTATTTTAATTGTATTCTGCCAGACATTAGTGATATTCTATAACTTAAAAGATTGTGTTTGTACTGCATGTACTGGAGCATTTCTCCTCAGTTCTCTGGTAAAAGGGGCCTTTGTTTCCAACCAGACTTCCCCAGTCAACAAAATGGTTACACAGTGGAAAGCTAGTAGACCAAGAAACAACATTTTTTTTATATAAAAATTACTTAAGGCACAAAAACAATTATTCTTCCTTGGTGTTTCCCAGTAGATACAACTCAAACTCAAATTGAAACAAATTATCCAGGTATATAGTATGCTGAGCTGAGGAAAATAAAGCATGTCATTTATAGCAATGTTATTTTCGTGAAGTGAAGAAAGTTTTGGCCATTTCATTTAAGACAGAAGATATCATAAAGTGCTATATCTCAAAGGCAATCTGCTTCATGGGCAGTTTATGACTGGTGAGCAACTGAAAGACCAGATGAAAGCTTCACATGATTAATGAACATGGTAATATTTATAGAAATCAGAACACTACGCTGTTTTGTGCCAAAGTCCTATAACATATATGCCACAGTCCTATACCATATCACACATTTTTTGTTTTGTTTTTGTTTGTGATTATGTTATGCACCTTTAACAGAGGAAGTACAGACATGTGTGATTCATGTGACTTGGGAGGTAATTGCAGTCTTCAGTAAATTGTTTTCCTTCAAGTAGCCAATACGCATGTATGTTTAGGCATCTCAGATTTTCATTGCACATTGCTGTTTCAACAAGTTTTACTTTTCTCTATCTCCTGGCATTCCTGACACACACATACTTCTTTTTAACATTAGGCAGCCCTTGCTTAAATCTATCAATGACTAATGTTTCAGTCATAGTCTCTTTCTTGTTGTTGCTTGTTGTAGCTAACTATAGAGTGATGGTGTGCTTAAGCTCTGATGCTTATTACCTTACTCTTCTGCTTTTATTCATGTAAAATGACTGCTTGAGTTTCCATAGTGACCCCTGCCTGTGCAAATAGTCAATGCTTCATTTTTTTTTTCATAATCTTTATAATCAGTATTTCTCATGTCTATAAAACTGTGAAAGGATTCTCAGGTGAGTTGTACAGCTTGAATCTGAGCACAATATCCTGTGTGTAGGCACATTCAAACGTCACTATGTGGGCTTCTCAGACTCCTCTATACGTTACTGTCTTAAGGGGAGGCACAGCTCAAGATTCTGTCAAACGTTTGTCTACTGCTACCTTGCCTTTGTCATTGGCAACAATGACTTAAAGGAGTTATTATATGTTAGCTATGCTGCAGCTCACTGGGGTAACACATCAACTGGGGAATCTGGGTAAGAAACGATTCCTCAGTTGTACCTTTAGATCATTTTAATTACTCCTGAAGGTAGCACAGGTTTACTGGCAGATTGTGTTGCTACTTACTTTCAAATACAGTCTCTCTCTCTCTCTGCATCATATAAAGGTTAAAAGAAGAAAAACATTTTGCTGTAGTCCTCAGAGAATTATCTGTCCTTTGGCAGCAAAAGATCCAGGAATTCAGGAAATTTGTGGTGCCTGAAGCTAATGTCTTCCGCATCCACAAGTGTGAATTGTTAATCAGCTGAAACCTTTGGCTTTTCTCAGACAAGGTTTTAGTAATGTAAAACAACAGTCTAGGCTGACTTTGCCCATGAAAATGAAAAAGGTATTACATTTTTGCTGAATGTAAAAAGCCTTTAAACTCCTTGCATTACAAAATGTCTCTGGTAATAACACCGCATTCAGTTCAGAGCTTTCCACAGAACAAATGTAAATTTTGGTGGTCTCAGTTTAAATGAACATTACAGTAGTGCTGGTAGTAAAGAAAAACCAACACAGAATATAGTTTCAACTCACAAGTCTGACATAAAGATCACCGGGACTCACCTGTAGTTTGATGTTCCTTTAGAGGTGATACAGTGCTCTCCACTCAAAACATCTTCAAATCTCTTCTGTAACATTATTCTTATCTGAGTTCTTTCAACTTACCTCCAAATTTATCACAGCTCTTGATTTATCTAACCTCTTAAGTTTTTCGATTTGCTCCCTTTCAATCTCTCTCTTTAATACTCTTTGTTTGCAACTGAGGGCTATTTTGCACAGAAAATATAATTTCCTATACACAATAGTCACTGCAGAATGAAGTATGATAAACCTAGTGTCGTAAAAAAAAATCAGATTTTCACTCATTTAAAAGGAAAAGCACCACAGTATATTCTGACACATACATATATACATCCATACATGTAATATATACTATGTGTATTGATATATGCACACACACACACACACACACACGCACACACACACACACACACACACACACACACACACACACACACACACACACACACACACACACACGCTGGCAGCAGAGCAAAAGAAACAAAGAAGCATTGAATAAAATAAGTGAATTAGAAAAAGACATAAGAATAAAGACTATAGGTATTTTCAACTTTAAGGAGACAAGAATGAAATCTGAAAAAGAAGAGAGATCTGTTGTAATGCAGTTCACATGCAAAATAGAAATCCATACTAATATATCCACTGTAAAGTTAAAAATATCTGAAGATCTGTGCATTAAAGGGCATCTAGATGTAGTAAATATTCCAAAAATAAAAACAGCAGCACACACACAAGTGCAAAATATTAAATAATTAGCAGTTTAACAGGACAAAAAAGGTGAGCAAACTGAAAATGAAGAGATTCTCCACTAAGTAAGTGAAGAATTTGAATGGGAACCCCATATGCAAGCACTCTTTCAGAATGATAGTCCACTGAAACATGTAGATGCTCAAGAATCGATTAATTTGTTTGTTTGTTGTTTCTGCATGCATGTATGTATTTATTTATTTTTTATTTATTTTGTATTTTTAACTCAGATAATGCAAATGGGCATAAAAAAAAAACTTCAGTGTAGGCCTGAGGAGAAAAGCTCCAAAAAAATGACACAGTACAGTTATATGTAATTGTGCAAATATATGACATAGCATTACTTGGTTCCATTATGTATTAGTACAGAAGAAAATGCACTTGCGTGCATGTACCCGCACGTGCACACATGCACACAGACACACCCACACACACACAATCACTACAGTATATATTAAATAACACATGCTAGGATTACAGTCTTGATTACGATCTTGTGTTAAATCCCTGATTACATAAAAATAAATTCAAAAACTGAGATATGGTTATGCAGACGCAGGAGCAAGGAACACAAACTCTAAAAGAAAATCTAAACAGAATTGTTTGATTTGATAGAAATGGATACACATAATTCAATATTGCAGAGAAAAATTAATAATACAGAGACTGTTAAAAATTAATAAACCAATAAAGTAGTTGGGTCTATAAAATAGATGCGCATGATACAACAAAATTTAACAGAATATATGAGGTTTGGTAACAAACCAATTTGGCCAGGGCCATCTTCAGAAGGGGGTTAGATAAATATATTAGTGGGAGTTAATAGGGTGGGGGGGGTTAAATGTGAAGCAGGGACGATTAGGAGTAAATGAGCTAGGGTAGGGAGGGGCTTAATGGGTTTAGGCAAATGTAGCTGAGTAAGGAATCATATTTTTTTTGTGAACTTGCTATGCAAGCTTACATCCCAGGTGGCCTAGGTAACTTGGAGGACAGGTTAGGCCTGGTGAGAAGTGTAGGGTGAATGCTGGAGTTGGGTAATGTTTATTTATTTATTTGTTTATTTATTTAGTTATTCATTTTTGGAGATTTGGCTTATTGGTAAACATTTTAGCTCTTAGTCACACAGGGTAGAATTTGATACAAACTTTGATTAATTGTCCATGCTTGGTATGGCCCTTCAGGACAATTAGCTTAGTATTTTCTCCAACTTTTTAGAAGGGTCACTATTTTTTCTTTTCATTCCCACGGGAATAGTATAGTAGGTAGTGAGGGCTGATAGAGCTGTGGCTATGGTCTCTGGGTGGGTTTGGGGGGGGGGGAAAGTTAATGTGGAAGGAGAAAGGGTGAAAGAAAGATGATTGTAGCAGGACTATGTTTTGCATTGGTTCGACTTTCTATAGGCGTGGCTTGCAGCATGGTTTTCCACATGGGGAAGGCGCTGGCTGGAGTGTGTTTTGCTGAATGTCTGGAGCCTGGTTTTGGTGCTTCGTGTGCTTGGCTGGTTTACTGGCTGTTGTTAAGAAAGGGAAACAGGGCTACAGTGCTGTTCATACTCATTGGGTAATTTCTAATCCCTCTGTGCTTGGTGATGGGGGGAGCTGAACAGTACAGTTCGGTGGGGTTCTCTACTGGGGTAAAATAAAACACACCCCATACATCTTATATAGTCCCAAACATCAACAATAAAACAATTTATCAATCAATCAATAAAATACTTAATTACATAACACATTTCCAGCAGCAGTCTGTATTAAGACCTCTAGGTAACAAAGTACCATATTTTAAAATAAAAACAGTTTCTTTTTTTAAAAACAATTTCACAACAATATTTACATCAGATTCCTCAGCAGCCACTTGTTGCAAAATAGTAGCTTTTAAAGTATGGTATTGTCCATTGTGATATTCACAAAAATGTTTAGCTAAAGGGCTCTCTAACCTAAAATTTCTGATATCCCTGATATGTTCAAGTAATCTCACTTTGAACATCCTCTTAGTTTGACCAATATAAAACTTGTTGCATTCACATTTTATTGCATAAATCACCCTATTTGTCCTGCAATTAAATGTCCCATTAGAAACAAAACCTTTTCCATTAATATTACAAAATGTTCTACATAAATATTGGCAACAACTGCAATTTCTACATGGAAATGTTCCTAAATCAGAAACAGACAGATTGATAAATTGTTTTATTGTTGATGTTTGGGACTATATAAGATGCATGGGGTGTGTTTTATTTTACTCCTTGAAGGCTTACTGTGGCCGAGGCGCTAGAGTGTACAGAATAAACGGATTTTACTGGTTCTGCTGTGTGTTGTTTTGTTGCATTGGAGCTGCTACTTTTGTTGTTCTTATTCTCTACTGGGGTGCCTGAGCATAGCTACAGGGTTCTAATTCTTTTTCCAGCTCGGTTATTACGGGAGGTTTGCTACTGAGTGCCTGAGCATAGCTACTGCCTAACTGTTATTTAAATAAGATAGCACCTAACGTAAGGCACATGTGAACGTCATATAGATAAGATGAATGTGACATACAATTCTGTACTCAGTGAAATCTGAGCTTCCTGATGGGTTACTTCTTCCAAAAAATATTTTACTCTGTTAGCAATTCTGTACAACCTTAATTCAATTAATTTTACTTACAGTGCTGCAGATGTGCATAGTATGCGCAAAACTTCAGTATTACTTAATGTTTCTCCACAGAGTGGTGGAAATGGGGAAAACGACTGTTTCACAGGCTGTAACTTATGCTTGCATGGTGTGGAACAACCATTATGGAGAAGGGTTGCATTCCTTTTAACTGTTGGTCTGCTCATCATAACTATGGAAGTAAGGGAAAGCGATGGGATGATAGGAGGAGTGTGATGCCTGAGAGTTTCTATTACCCAAAGAAAGGGGAGAGTTAGATACATCAGGGTTGTAGGCTGTCTAATCTTTGGAAATGCATGTGACCATGAATACTGTTATGCACTAAGCACTGGCATTGGGCACAGATGGTTAAGGGTGTCACTGGGAGATTGTGAGGTGGAACTGAACAGTACAGCTTTTTAAAGTAGGTCCTGAACATTGTCTCATATGTGTAGTCTGTTCTTTATAAATGTGTTTTAGATCATAAATATTATTAGTCAGGGACTCACGTGTGAACACACTGAAAGATAACGGGAGTCCTGCTTTAACTATTTCAAAGATGCTGCTCTCTGTAGGTCCCAGTCTTGACAGACTGTGACTCTGCTGAGCCCTTGGTTAGAAGCATAGCCGCAGAGTGTTCGACAAGCAAAGCAGAATAGGACAGGATAGCCATACAGGGGTCTAAGAGATATGCTATGCAATAAATTGGGGTAAAGAAGAAGGTGGTTGCTTAGCAAGGCGGTCTGGGATAGCAACCCCATAGGAAATGCTGGTGAGAGTAGAATTTTTCTCTGCAGATTAGTTATGTTCGGTTAAGAAGTTTTCATTCCTTTGGAGCTTGTACTTTTGGTCCCTGCCAATGGGGGCAAGAACAACATTGTCCTGGGGCTGTTTTGAAGACTGAAAAGTGGCCGTGTGCAACAGCCATTGTTCAGTTTTGCAGTGCGGTTTGAGTTTCTAGGTCAGGAGTTGATGAGGAGCTCACGAGTCCCTCTTGACAGGGGAATTTAACTGGTTGATTTGTGGCTGCCTGGCTATGTTTAGGTGTTGAATGGCAGGCTATCATTGAATTGTTCGTGGTTAGGAAGATATGCACATGGAGAGCATTGATTTGGATTGCATCGGTGGTCTGCAGCTCCTGAACAGTTGTCAGTATACCTGTCAACTGCACAGATTTTCACAGAAGGTCCAGATCTTACTTCATAATACTGGTCATCCCATACATCTGTGCTTTTCTTGTAAATTAGTAGAAATCAGTGAAGAGTGAGGTTAGAAATATTGACAGAGATTTCAGTTTTAGACTTTACACTCTTCAGAAAGTTCATGCTAATGCAAAACCTGTGCTATCAATTTTCTAAGTTTGTAAGAAGAATATTAATTAGAATTGCCCTTAATTTTGTGCTTCCATCCCAAGTTGCTTAGTAGGACTAGTGATGAAGGGGCGGGGAGTGGCCAGCTTTCTGACAGGCAGGTTCTCAGATGGAGAATGAGTGGGTAGCAATTTTCACAATCTTGGAGGCTCTTACAAATAACGACTGCTCAATGTGCATGCACGGTGGAGCACTATGGTGTGTTTGCCACTTTGGGCATCTGTTTGGCAAATTTAATAACAATAATAGTAATATAAATAAATAGAAATAATACAATAGGTGTAGAAGAGATAGCTCAATGAAAGGGGAGGGAGGCAGCAAGGAGGTTGAGTGATTGGAGGGTAGCATGTGACCCCTGGGCATTGCATATTTTTTTTCCAGAAGTGTTAGAAGTCTTGGATATGTGTGTGCAGACAATTTACAGTTTTTCCTTCTTTTGCAGGTGGGGAAGTGCAGAGTAGGCATTGGTCAATGACCTGAAGGAAGTCAGTTCGTTAGGTGATGGAGGCTACTTAGTGCAGGTTCTGGTTGCTATGTGGAGCTCAAGGTGCTCACAGATTGCAGCGGTATGGAATTTGAGTGGGCATCAGTTGGTGACCTGAAGGAAGGAGGTCCGGGTTACTTGATGGGGAATGCTGAGTGAGCAACGGTCAGTGCGCTGCTGGAAATGGATTTGAAAGGTAATGGATTCTGCTTGTGTGGATATTTTGATTGCTAGAGGGGGCACACATGGTAGCAGGTAATTTTATTTGGTGGTCATTAAGTCACATCAGACTTGGAGCATTTCGAGGTAGTGTAGGGGCAAGTTGAGGGGTGGTATGTTTTGAGGCAGGGTGATGCAGGACTGGGGATTGTTTAAAGGGAGTTTGGGGTTTCCACAGGTGGGGTGGAGGCACAACAATTACAGGATCATAGGAAGCTATGAGGTCACTGGTTCTAGGGCCCTTGCAAGCTAGCCAAATTCAGATCTTACATCCACATGCTGCTTCTATTGTCCTTTAAGAGGGACATGGGTGCAACTGTTGGGGAATTTACACTTACACATCCAGTTGTTTCTCGGGGGCTAAAAAGGTGTTTTGTTGAAGTGGGAGTTTGTTTCAAATGTGGTATTTTCCGGGAGACAAATCTGTCCCTCAAGCAGGTTTTAATAAGTGCCATTTGTGCATCAAACATACCATTTGGAATTTCATCAGGTTAAGGTTTGGAGCAAGTAACAAGTGTACCATTTGACTTTGCTTTGGGCTGGTAGGTGGTGCCCGGTATAGATATGTCTTTTATGGATAGATAGAGTTTGATGGAGCATTGTGGGTATGTGGGTATGTGGGTTTTGGGGGACAGGCTTGTAACTGGATATTTTGTTTGTTAAGCAGAAGTCTTATGCAAGGCATTTGTTTGTTATTCCTTGCAGATGAAGGACATGTTTATTTACTTAAGAGATACAAACATGTCAAAAGGAAAGAAACGGTTTGAGGGGAAGCCGGGGTCAAGCAATGGGTTAATTATGTTCTTCAGCTTCTTGGGTTATGGAATTTGCATATTGGTCAGTGTAAGTGGGTTGCTTGGGTAGGGATTAATAAATTGGTGTAGTTCATCATTGTGTTGCCTTCAGGTTAATTCACTGGGATGGCACTTGGGGCAGATCGATAGGGTTGGTCATGGGGATTTGCATTTTGTTTACATATTTTTATATGAGGTGTTGGGTTGGGGGGCATAATTTGGATGAGTTCTTGTGGTTTGGTGGATGACAGGATGGAGAGACAGTTGGGGACGCTGAGTATCTGGAGTTTCAATTTAACATTGATTAGGTTTAGCGGGTGTTGGAGATTAGGGTTCACTTCAGTTGGGTAAGATGGCAGCGGGATGGGTGGTGTTGTCTGTTTGCAGAGGTGTATCATGTTGCATTTAGGTTAAAGGCTTGCTGCAAGAGTTTGGGGCACCTCTTTATAAGTCAAAGATATGGTAGAGTGAGGCTAGCTTACTTAGGTGTGGGCCACAGCGGTCATTGGGAAGAAGTTTGATGGATGGATTTATTTATTTTACAGGCTTGAGAGCAAGATAAGGCAGTTCAGTTGGTCAGGAGGATGTTGCTATGAGTACTTCACTTGCATGAAATGACAAGGTTAAGTGAATTTGGTTAGTGGTCATTGATTTGAAGGGTTGAGATGGAAGATGGACAGACTTTTACTATTGTCAAGATGGGTTTTGTTGAGGGGATTGGTGTTGGGATATGGAGTTCAGGGGGTTATAGTTTCTGTGGCATTTATGTTATGGCTGTATTTAGTCATTCCAAAAGTGTTTCTAGGGTCATCAAAGGCTAGGATGGTCATTATGTTCTACGCTTATACTGGATAGTTGGACAGATGTCAGGATTGCTTTTGAACTTTATTATATAGGGCTGTTGTTAGGATGATGGTAGGCAATTGCCCTTATGTGGTTTCACATGGCATTGGGTTTAATGTTATGGTGTTGCTTAGGGCAGGTAATGTCCCGGGGCTCATTACAATGTTAACACTGGTAGTTGGAATGAGTGAGAAGTTAATTAATATACAGAAGTTATGCAAAGACATGGTTAGTATTATAGTATTGGAAAGGGATGATTGGATTAACTGTTAGTCAAGTGATGGCTTTTTGTGCTCATAGGACAGGGCTTTTGGGGTTCCTGATAGGAATCCAATTGGTTTTAGAGAAGATAGGTACACCAAATGATGTTTGGCTGAGCCACACCTCCCCTTTTGTATGGGTAGTTAGGTTGAAATTCTGGTAGGAGGGACACATTCAGCAGATTCGACATTGTTGCCAAACAGAGCATGTGATTTCCACAAAGGAGCACACTTACTTGAAATTCCCACACCTTACATCACATTTGTACAGGGATGCAAACCCCATGCACCCCCCCACACCCCCTGCTAACTGTATATTCCAACTCCGATATTGCACTACAGTGACAAAAGGGATGAATGTCCCAAACCACATTGTACTGTATGCACATTAGCATTCACTGATAGGAATTTCAAACGTGGAATGCTTGGCAACATGGAAAATCAGAAATCTTTCATCACACCTTACAAACACAGCAAATCCCACTGACTGCACCACCACAACCATGAATTCGAGACTTTGAATTTGATCGAATGCAGTTTCACTCAACTGCACTTTCGGCACTTTCATTTCGAGATACTGAAATTCAAGATTTCAGTATTTCGAGATAGTAAAGTGCTTATATAAATATATATATATATATATATATATATATATATATACACAAACAAATTAACTTATTATCTCAGTTACTGATTGCATGTTTTGATCTCGGGTGTTATGATGACTGCAGTGTTATGACCTTTAAAGATACTGCTTTACAGTGCTGCTCTAGAGAATACAGGGTTACCTGTGTAATATATTTTTATTACTTCACTGACTGCTATACTGATACTGAAGACCAGCCTGCACTGGTGGCTAGATAAAGAGGCTCCATGACACTCCACACACACACACACACACACACACACACACACACACACACACACACACACACACACACACACACACACACACACACACACACACACACACACACACACACACACGTACGCGCAAAACAATCAGTGGACCCCCATACCGCATTCATCTCCATCCTGGCCTACCCATACCTTCCAGATTATTTTTACATCTTTTTCCTCGCAGTCTTTGCTATTCAATTTCAGTTTTTGTTGTTATTTTTTTTCTTTCTCTCGTGAATCCTCTCAATATATCCTAATTGACCAAGGCTGTACTGTAATAAACTGTGATGGGAATAACTGAATTAAGCCTGGGGACAGGGGCCTGCAAGATGGTGATCTTAAATGACCTTTCTTTTTTAAGCATTTCTTCCCAATGATGGCTTGAACAAAAATAATGATTAAAAGAAGAAATTCAGTTTTGCTGCCCTTCCAACTTTGGTTTCCCCCTAAATCCTTTTTGATACTTTATAACTACGCAAGATTACAGTGAAATAACTGAGGTAGAAATAACTGCATTAAGATGGGATTCTTGGGGTTCTGGATGCTCTGGGGTGCATTTTACAATGTTACTAAACTACCCTTTCATACAATCATGGCCTGGAAATAAATAATGATTAAGGGAAGAAATTCAGTTTTGCTTTTCAACTTTATTTTTTCCTGCATCCTTTCAATGTACAATAACTGTCAAAGGCTACACTATAATAACTGCATTATGCTGGGGAGTCTGGGACCCACTGGGTATCCAGAAGCCATGAAATTATAGATGCTCTGAGGTGCATTTTAGAGTTTATTTTCCAACCTTTTGATCCATTGATGGCCTGTACAAAAATCATGCATAAAGTAAGAAATTCACTTTTACTTTTTTATTTCATGGAGGAAATGAGATGTATCCTAGGTTCCCAGGCTTAATGTTCAGAGTTGAGCAAACAGCAGTGTACAATATACAAAGAAGACAAATGCTTGTGATGACATAAATTATATCTGAAAACAGTGTCTGCCTCCCTAACTCACCTTAAAAAGTGGTCATTTTCTCTCTGTCCCTCTCTAGTGTTAAACCAGGATAATAATTTAGGAACATATGGCCACAGTTATATATTTCAAGTTGGTGCAATTATATATATATATATATATATATATATATATATATATCTATATATATATATATATATAGATAGATATACATACAGCATACCTCCTCAGCCCTAGCTGTCAGAGACAGACACCTTCTCTCTATCACTTTGATGTCAAATATCAACAAAACTGAAAAAGGATGTATTTGCTGACAGACATATAGAAAAAAATAATGTATCTTTACCCTCCCCCAAAAGACAACCAACTAAATATGTATCTGATGACTGACTGTGAGGAAAATAAAAAAAGTATTATGTATATGTACAGTGGATATAAAAAGAGTACACACCCCTGTTAAAATGCCAGGTTTTTGTGATATAAAAAATGAGACCACAATATATCATTTCAAAACTGTTCCCAACTTTAATGTAGCCTATAACCTGTACAATTTGATTTAAAACAAACAAATCTGTTAGGGAAAAAATATAAAAAATAAAAAACATACAATAAGCTGGTTGCATAAGTGTGCACACCCTTAAACTAATACTGTGTTGAAGCACTATTTGATTTAATTACAGCATTCAGTCTTCTTGGGTAGGAGTCTATCAGCATGGCACATCTTGACTTGGGAATATTTGCCCACTTTTCCTTGCAAAAGAGCTCCAAATCTGTTAGATTTTGAGGGCATCTCTTGTGCACAGCCCTCTTCAGGTCACCCCACAGATTTTCTATTGGATTTAGGTCTGGGGTCTGGCTGGTTCATTTCAAAACTTTAATTTTTGTTTTGGTGAAGCTATTATTTTATTGATTTGGATGTATGCTTGGGGTCATTGTCGTGTTGAAAGGTGAAATTCCTCTTTATCTTCACCTTTCTAGCAGATGTCAAAAGGTTTTGGGCCAAAAGTGACTCATATTTGGGACTCTTCAGAATTCCCTCCACCTTGACTAAAGCCCTAGTTCCAGCTGAAGGAAAGCATGCTTCACCTTGGGGAATCCTTGGGGATGGTGTTCTTTTGGTGATGCGAAGTGTCGTTTGTGCATCAAATGTACCGTTTGGAATTTTGGCCAAAAAAGTTCAACCTTGGAGTCATCAGACCATAACACATTTCCCACATTTTTGTGGGAGACAATGTATTGTTTTGAAAATTTTAGCTGGGCCTGGATGTTTTTCTGTGTAAGAAAACTGCTTCTGCTTGCAACCCTACCCCATAGTCTAGACATATGGAGAATATGGGAGATTGTTGTCACGTAGTACACAACCAGTACTTGCCAGAAATTCCTGCAGATGTAGGTCTCTTGGCAGCCTCCCTGACCAGTTTTTGTCTTGTCTTTTCATCGGTTTTGGAGGGATGTCCATTTCTTTTGCAATGTTACCGTTGTCCCATATTTTCTCCACTTTTTGATGACTGTCTTCACTATGTTCCATGGTATATCCAATGCTGTGGACATTTCTTTGTACACTTCTCCTGACTAATACCTTTCAACAATGAGATCCCTTTGATGCTTTATAAGCTCCATGGCTTTTGCTGTAGCAGGTGACTGAATAAATGCCAGGACTGCTGAACTTTATTTGGGGTTAATTAGAGTGTCTTTAATTGATGGCAGGTGTGTATCCATATATTTTTCCCTTAACAGATTTGTTTGTTTTTCAATTGAATTGTACAGGTTATAGGTCACATTAAAGGTGGGAAAAGTTTTGAAATAATTTATTGTGGCCTCATTTTTTATATCAAAAACACCTGGCATTTCAACAGGGGTGTGTGCACTTTTTATATCTACTGTATATATATGTGTGTATATATGTATGTATATATATATATATATATATATATATATATATATATATACATATACATACATGGAATTGCAGAAATGTTTTCAACTTTTTATTTTTAGACAGTACACTGCTACCAGAAATGCTTAGTGGCCCTCTGAAGTTTGGGAGGAAAGCTAAAGAAATAATGGCCACACTGTCCCCAGCCTAACACAAGAGTGTGACCTCTGATGTTTGGGAGGAAAGTTAAAGAAATAATGACATAATCCCCAGCTCCCCAAGCAAACTGCAGTGCCCTTCTGTGTACACCTCTGAACAAGGCTGGTTTTAGACTAGGTGAGCTAAGGGCAAAGGCTGCAAATAAGCCTGTGTCAAAATCCACGTATGCAGCCTTGGTGTGTGTGAACCACCAGCCTCAGCTCTGAAGGTCTGGGTGTTCTGTGATGCATGTTATATGACATATAATTGTTTAAACTGAGCAAGTAAGAAGAGGGTCAATTACTTTTAATCATGACAACCCCTCCCCAACAAGCAGGTATAGCTACTTGTAGGTACATTTCAGAATTGTAGTTGTGATGAAAGAGTGTGGCCATGTAAACCATTTCATCCTTGCCCCAAACATACACTTGTCATGTATTAATATATTACAAGCTGTTTCACACAAATCACATCAGTACTATAAAGCCAGAATAGTAAGAAAACAAAAGTAGGCAGCTAATCCTTTTCCTTCCCAGGAAGCCCCAGCAACACATTTCTTTTCCAAATGTGTAACTCGTAAGAAAGTGTGGAAGTATTTAAAAATGGTGCACTCATATGCATTCCATTCTGCTAGTGAAAACGTTTCTGCTTATGAGCATCTTGTTCTCACTATGACACTTTATTATAGAAGTTAAACCAAAGTGGCACTACGGAAAAGAATATATTGAGCAATATTATTATTAAATGAAAAATATTGTATTCATAAAATATATTATTTCATCAACACTTTCCACCTTTAATTTTACAGTATTGAAGTTGCACTTGATAATAAATCCGATCGCTTCAGTCCTGGTCCATTTCCTCTCACCTCCCATTAATATACTAAACATCTCTTAATCCATGAAAGCTAGTACTGGCCTGTGTACTGTGACAGCAGAAAAAAAATTAAGAGGCAAACAACTAGTATGGAGAAATTATTTGAGCATGTTGGTACAAGGTATGTCAGACTTTTTGACAGTATGTATGTGTGTGTGTATATATATATATATATATATATATATATATATATATATATATATATATATATATACATATATATGTAATATATTTCTCTCTCTGTCTCTTTATATATATATGTATATGTTTGTCTACTTGAAAACAGTGAAATTTCATAACATTGAAATTCAAAGCACTGAGACCATAACATCGAAATCCCAAAACACTGAAAACCCAAAACAATGTCACCTCAGAACACTGAACATGTGCAATATAACATTGAAAACCACAATGCACATGTAAATAACATCCCCTCCACCTAAAAGAACACCAAACTAACAAACACACTATTTACTATGTTTCTGCAGGGGGGCAAGCACCCTGCACCTCACATCCCCCTTAAATTAAATATGCCATCGCCATGATCGCACTACAGTGGAAAAAAAGTTAATTTCCTAACCTCACTGTATCGTGATCACTATACAGAATGTAAACATAATGTCTATACCACTTACCTGTATGGCCTAAAAAACATGTACAGACTGGAAAAATGAACACTTTTTTACCTACTCACTTCTCCCAGCACTTTTCAGAACACTAACTTAACTTCCATGAAAGCAACACATTCATATGTTTACATTCTGTATGCTGATCATGTTACAGTGGGGTTAGGAAATTAACTTTTTTTCCACTGTAATGCAATCTTGGAGTTGGTATATTTAATTTACAGGGGGTGAGGGGGTCATAGACCCACATGGGCGGTGCATGGAGACTTGCCCCCTTGCAGAAAAGTAGTGAAAAGTGTATTTATTAGTTTGGTGTTGTTATAGCTGGAGGGGATGTTATTTACATGTGCGTTGTAGTTTTCATTGTTATGATGCAAAGTTTCAGTGTTCTGAGGTTTCGTTGTTTTGGGTTTTCAGTGTTTTTCAGTTTCGATGTTATGGTCTCAATGTTTTGAATTTCAATGTTATGAAATTTCAACGTGTTAAAGTAGACCCGTATATGTATATATGTGTGTGTGTGCGTGTGTGTGTATATATATATATATATATATATATATATATATATATATATATATATATATATAAAATTTTAAATGAGAAGTAAATGTGTGACATAAAGCATGAAATGCTAATCAAAGCATGATAGTGTCAACAAATACTTTAAACTCCATAACCAGGAAAATCTGCACCTCAGAAACAATAATTTGATGCAAGGTGCTGTTGTTATTGTATTTTGTTCCCTTCCTCTTCTGGCACTCCATATCATTTTAAAGACAGCAGATGACTGCATTATGCCTAACAATCCATAGGTACCAGCTACCACAAGTGTCAAGCTGTACTGTGTACTGTAAATCATCTCAGTGAAAGTGGTTCCACTAAACAGCAGTAACTGGAAAACCCTTGATGACTTACACTACTTGCAATTCCTGTTTTGTGCATCACCTGGTTCCCCTGGCAATCCATCCCTCATCCTCAACCCCCTTTCCCCATTTTGCACATGGGATTGGGTAGTCATTTCAGTAGTAGCAATCATCTCGAGTCAAGGTTTACACCACTGGGTGGCTAGCCCTGCCCAAT
Source organism: Protopterus annectens (assembly GCF_019279795.1). NCBI lineage: Eukaryota > Metazoa > Chordata > Ceratodontiformes > Protopteridae > Protopterus > Protopterus annectens. The sequence goes on from NC_056733.1 coordinate 324,631,841, forward strand.
GTCATTCTTTAATTATTTTCTGTATGAGCTAATTAGAAAATGCCAATGGTTCAAACTGGTAATGATAGTGGTCAAACTGAATTGTTAACAAATGAGTGCCTGTGACTACTCTCAAATAACCTTTTAGGCAAAGCCAACAATACTAGTGGAACTCTTTAGGGTATTGAACATTGCAAAAACACAGTGTTGCACCCTAATTTTTCTCACTGCTTCCTATCATAAAACCGGGTCAGGGATGATTAATACCATGATGTCCAAGTCAAGCAAAAACAAAATTTAAATTCAATATAGTATTATCAACAGCTGCTTGACTCACACAATAACATTTCACAACGCCAAGGCACAGAGCAAACATTACTGAATAATTTAACACCTACCAATTATCATCAGAGGAAGCAGAAACTGCTTTTATTCAAGCTAATCCAGAAAGCACAACCTAATACAGAAGAATTTATTAAGTATTAATCCAGTGGGAAAACAGCACTCATCATTTCACCAAACACTATGTCCTGCATCAAGGAGACAATATCAAGGAAAAGAAGTTCAGAATCTGCTCATACTCCAGGTTCCACTCTGTATACCTGCACACGGGCAGATATGCAACACTTGTGGTGCCCTTACAAGCAGCATATCTTTCTTGTAGGAGTGCATTTAAACTCTTCAGAAAGCCATGGTGTTACTCACTTTCATAAATATTTTTTTCTTTCCATTTATTAAACTCATTGCATTCTGGAATGTTATGCCTCCTACAATACCTCATTTGTGCTTCTACAGCAAACTGGTAGTTTGTTTTTTTTTTTTTTTGTCAGCCTGTGATGAGGTTGTGTAGGTTTCTGTGACTCTGCTTCTTGTTTTATTGACCAGCCATCGCCACTACATAGTAAATTTTTGTGAGCTTATTTCACATTTTCAAACAGATGTAGGGTTTATCCTAGATTCTGAGTGCCAGAGCTTCAGGTCAATATTATAACATCGAATTTTATAAAGTTCGAATGTTATAATATCGAAGTAGTTTTGTCGAACGCTGAAAACAGCAAAGGTGCAGGACACCAAATTCTTTCCCAGGGAAAGAATTCGGTGGGCCGTTGCTGTGGCTTCACTGTTTTCAGCGTTCGATATGTTGGAACGTTATGGGTCAGGTACAGATAAGTGTGCGATTGTGTGTAGGTTAGAGTTAGGGAGCGGGTTATGTGAATTAGGGTTAGGGAGCAGGTCAGGTAAGTGTGCAGTTGTGTGAACGTTAGGGTTAGGGCGTGGGTCAGGTAAGTGTGCTATTGTGTGTAGGTTAGGGTTAGGGGGTGGGTTAGGTGAGTTAGGGTTAGGGTGAGGGTGAGGTGAGTGTACGATAGTGACGGACCTTAGGGTTAGGGTCGGGTTAAGGTAAGTGGATAGCTAGTAGTGTATGTAAAGTTTAGTTTAGGTTTAGGTGTAGGATTTTAAGTGTATGTGTGTGGATTGCTGTATTTTGTGTGTGTTTGTGTTGTGTGTATGTTTCTCGGAATAGCAATTTTTTTTTCCCTGGGAAAAAAAAAAACGCTATTCTGACTGTTCGATGTTTGTGGATTTCAGTGTTTAGGGTCCGATATTATAACATTCGATCTTTGTAGATTTCGATGTTATAATATAGACCCCAGAGCTTCACCCCCCCTTACATTTGATCATCGTGTGAGTTCTCTTCTCTGTGACGATGCACCCTTCTTGATGTAACTTGACTTGAATGGTTAAGTCAAGTGGAGCACCACCCCAGGGGTGCATATCATGCCCTGAGCATATTTTGTTCTAGCAGGGCTGCATTATTTATTTATTTATTACTTACAGCAAAAAAATTACTGTATTTTAGTGATCTAAAAACAAAAAATAAATACGGAACGAGTGCTCCTTGAAGCATTGGTCCCTAGGCAACTGCATATTTGGCCTACGCTTAAGGCCAACTCTGTTGATACTGTACTAAATCTATTTGTTTTATAGCTACTTTTCTTGAAACAACTCATTTAATTTATATGTTCCCATCACAATTAAAGCACCTGGATCCATTGAGTTAGGTTATCCTTTGATCCATATTTTGACTAGTTAGGTTGATATCACATTAGTGTATTGGGTAAAGCTATTTGATTTAAATGTGTCACTTGTTACTATTGCTTTCTTGATCCCACATATTTCTGTCACTTTTGCCTTTTGTTTGCACTTGTGAATACTACAGCAATCAAAGCTCATATGTTTATATCCTTTAATGATCTCATATTATCATTTTTTTTCTTGTCCAGTAAGTTATTCCCTATTGTCCTATACCTAGTGTAAGTTATTAACCTATCCTGTTTTATTACTCTCCTTCATACACATTAGCTAATATGGAATCTCAGTCAGCTTCTACCCCCTTCTGTATTCAGCCTGATAATACTAGGTAATTTGAGGCAGTGTAGTAACTGTCTCATGCTTGCTTAACATTCTTTATTGCTATGACACAATGGCTCAATATGTGAGAGGTTTAAGTAGTTACTTAACTTGGCAGCTACTTTCTCATCTCAGGACACATTTGGTAAGCACAGCACACATACACACATAGCACAGATCCCTTCCACTAAACCTTCTTATACTGACGTCATTAGAAGAACACCACCTGTGTCTCCTAAATTAAAGATTAAGAAACCTCAGAAATTAGTTCACACTACAACTCATCCACCTTCACCCTTCACAGCTACAGCCAGCACACATATTAATAATAGTCACAAGGGAACAGACTCCAAGCCTTAGCAGCTCAATTAGACTGCATTGCACCACGGTATTTTAGTAATAGGTGACTCTGTTGTCAGGCATATGGACACCTCCCTCATCAGGCTGGAGAAGAATAGGGTGAGAGCTGTCTTTCTGTAACCAGGATCCATCATGTAAAAAGGGCTCTAACATCCCTCCATCCTGTGATATATGATTATAACCTGATAGTGGTCCATATGGGCATGAAGGACCTTAAGCAGTGCATCCAAAGGGCCATGTACGTGGAAATAACTGAGTTTGCTCTGCATATCTTTGAGATAGGAAAGACACCAAAATGATGCTGAGATTCAAAGACAACACAACTAGCTTTAATAACTGGATATCTATCTACTGTGATTAAAGGGAAGTCCTATATGTGTCAGCTTGATATGAGATGGCTGACAAGCCTGCATCATTGTTAGGGATGGTGTGCACCTCTCTCATGAAGGCTTTGACATTCTGGCTAAAGTCTTTGAAGCCCCCATAGTATCTTTTCAATTTAAATTGTAGCTGTACTCAATGACAGCTGTCTTAACAAAAAAAAAAAAAAATGCCCAAGCTTGAGGCTCTCCTGCAACTTGTGCACATTCAGATATGGCTACAGAGACATGGTTTCAAAACAATGAAAGCACTCCCTTTGTTTCTGGGTGTAGTGTCTCACATCTCATCAGACCTACTTGCAATTATGGGGAGCATCAGTATCTGTCAAGAATATCATCAGTTCATTACAGATTCATATGGGATCCATCATTTAATCTAGAAGTCCAAATCACCATAAACAAAACTAATTATCACTTCATGTCTACTTATAGAACACCTCCATTTCCCCTTCGGAGCATGATAGCTATGTTAACACTTCTTCTTCATTTTCATCTTCTTCATCAAGCCTCTCTTTCCTATTTTCTACATGGGATCGAGAAGTCACATCAGTTGTTACCACCTCTATTGATTCGACATCACTCTCCTACCTTTTTGACAGTCAAGTCTGATCATCATAGGTTTCCTCTCACACAATTCACCTTATCTGCTGGAGATCCTCATTTCATCTTGCCTTCCAATTTTGCTTTCCTGCACATGTGCCTGAACCATTGTAATATGCTCCCTATATCCTTCAATGTGATTGGAGCTACTTGGGCTTCTTCTCTGATGTCCTCATTTATTAATCTGTCCCACAGTATGCATCCTACTGTCCAGCTCAGGTCCTTCATCTCCATCTTCTTTAGCTTCCTAAACTGCTCTGATTTCACTTCTCAGGTTTCTGTGCTGCTGTTTTGTGAGCCTTACTTTTTAGCTTCTTTGGCATTTTTCCGTCACACACTTCCCCCTGACACTCTGTGCTAGTTGTATGTAGCCTCTGATTCTAGCTTTGACCTCCTCATTCATATTTCTCTTCTCCTCAACCACCTCTCCCAGATACTTGAAGCTGTTAACTTGTGCCACTGTTTTCCCCTTCTATCTCAGTTCTCATCTTCTGATCCTCCCATCTGCTGCCATTACCACTGTCTTATCTGTACTCAGCTTCATCCCATGTGCCTTCACGTTTGCATTCCATTCCTCTATCATTTGCTCAAGTTCTTGTTCAGAGTCTGCCTGCAATGGTGCATTGCCTGCATACAGCAACTTTGTTGATCTGCCCATCTGTCACTTCTGGCCTGATTGCTAATGTAGTCCATCACCAGTATGAACAGCAGTAAGTTTAGAGCTGAATCCTAATGCACACCCACTCCCACAGGGAACCTCTTTATGAGTCAGAACAATGTACACAGTTGTGTCATTGTGTCCTTGTACATAGACTACACTAATTCTAGCAATGTTTCTGTGATTTTGAACCAACATAGGACTGCCAAAATCAGCTTTCTCGAGACTTTGTCATATGCTTTCTTCAAATCTAGGAAAACCCAGTTGCCCTATTTCTTCATCTGTAGTTTCTTCTTGACTAACTATCTCATTGCAATTATCAGGTCAGTCATGCTACATCCTGAAATTAATCTGAGCTGCCCATCTTCCATCTTACTTTCTACTAGTCTGCATATCCATTTATAAATCATCCTCTTCAGAAATTTCATGCACTGGAGTATGCTTATTCTCCATCCATCTAGGATGTGCCTTCCTTTCCATACTGCTATGACTACCTTCTAGAGCTAATTCTTCCCTACTTCACTCAACATCAGGATCATATCTGCTATGACCACATCTGACCTTGCTTCATTTTCTTAGTGATGTTCTTACTTCTTGTAGAGTGGGCTTATTTTCTTTTTCCTTTATATTAGGATATGACTAGGCAGTACAGCTTTTGTGGGATTTTCTTGATTCAAAAGCTACTGGAAGTAGTCCTTCTATCTACCTTCGATGTCCTGAGGACTAGCGAGCAGGTAGTTGGTGGCATCCCTTCTCATGGGTGTCAGATGACTATCATCTTTATCTTTCTGTCTTTTCCATGCCTGATATATTTTCTTTGTGACATTTGCTGAGAAATTTTCCAGAGGCTGGTACAGTGCCTTTGATTCCTTATTCTTTGCTATTGCAACTGCTCTCATAGCCTTTTTGTTATACAACCAGTATTCCTTCTTAGCCTGCTGTGTCTTTTCTGTCTTCCACTAGTTCTTGCAGTCCTTCTTTCTTGTGATGACTTCCTGGACTTCTGTATTCCAGTATCAGGTTTCCCTATGTATCTTATTTCCATACCTGTCTCGGCCACATAGCTGCGCTATAGTCTTCACACATGCTATTTTCAGGAGTTGACTTTCTTCTTCTTCAACTCCACCTAGTTCCTCTTCTTTCTGCGGTGCTAATACCCTGATTATTTCCATAAACTTTTTCTATTTCTCCAGTCAACTACCAGGATACCAGACTAGTCTGTGTTGACCCTAGACTATTCACTGACCATTGCTTGCACCTGATTGTGGCAACTAGTGTTTTTGCTGTGGTGCAACTATTTAACTGGGGATGACTTTGCAATCGATTATTCTATTCCAGTGCCCTTTCCTCACTAGGAGGAAGTCTACCTGAGTTGCAAGTTGATCACTCATGTATGTAATCTTATGAATCTCTCTTGATGAGTCATTTGTCAGCCTCCATCAAGCCATTTGCCAGACAAATGTTTAAGATCACCTCTCATTTTTTTCCTGTTGTCCCATCCATGTTGACACAAGCAGTACTAATATCCTATTCTGTCTTTCCTGATGTGCACATTCAGCTCGCCATTATCAACAATTCGTGCTGTTCTGCTTTATCTAGTTGGTTCTGAATCTGCTGCCTTAATGTACTGTTTTCCTTATTATTGCAACTCTGTTGTGGAGCATAGGCTGAGATTATGAATACTACCTGAGTTTTACTCAGTTCTGATTGCCTTGAGTCTGTCACTAATTCTGATGACATCCTTCACTGTCTTCAGCAGTTCCCATCAGAACTTCTAATGTGTCCACCCACTGAGTAGTAGAATCTGGATCCCATGCCAAATGGCTTTGCTGAACTGCCCTTCCATCTTTGTCTTTGATACAGAGGATGTCCAGCCTCCTGCTTACCATCATGCCATCTGTTTCCAAGCTGCATCCTGTCAGTGAACCTTTACTGAGTGTAGCAATTCTCTGTTCATGTTTGGCAGGTCGGGTGGCAGATTGTCTTGTTCTACAACCAGTTTATGCTCAACAGAGCTACCCAGGTAACCCAAGCTGGGCAACCAGACACTGTCCAGCCAGTAAATTATTGACCTAAGGGCTGTTAGGCTTTATTGTGGGCACACACTAGTCAACAGAGGCACACAAACCCCTACTATCTTTAGCACCAGTTCTTTGAGTAGCTCAGAGCAGGTCAAGTCTTCAAACCACTTATCACCAACAAATACCCATGTTGCTTTCTTGTGATATTAGTCACCATACCCAAATCATGTAGAATCAAAATTTACGGCATTAATTAACTAGTCCCTGACAGACTATGCAGTCTGTGATCCTTGTATCTGCAGGATACTGTGCACCACAGTCAATGCTCATAGCAGTTGTTCTATGCAACTTCTAGGGTCTGTGCTGCTGTCCACAACACAATATTTTGTTGAACTTGAGGTGACACTCAGCATTTTTTTTTTTTTTTTTTTGGGGGAGTGATGTGGGATGGACCCTCACAGAGTCACATGGAGAACAAGCAATTTCCATACAGGCCCTGGCAAAGTTTAAGTCCCTATACTGGGTAATTTTGATTCTATTTCTTTTGTGGATATGCATCAGCATATCAGACTGAGTACAGGGATAGGGATTTGAGTAGATCCTCATAGGACAAGTTGTTTACACCCTGTATCCTTTTTGTGAGTAACCTATGTGAACATTTTAGTTGTTGCATATGCCTTGTTAGGTCATATTCAGAAGTATTACTGGGTGAGAATTCCAATACACGTTTGGGATAATCTAGAATTTTTGACAAGCATTTTTGGAAAATTTTAATTGTATGACGTTTTGGCTTCAGAACCAGCTAGGTAGTAATTGTCATTTGTCTTATGTGTTCAAAAGAGATGATAAAGCATTGTAATGGGTTCAAGATATTTATTGTACATAAACACATCAGAAACTGTAATTGGAACAAGTACTTAATCTAACTGATTCATTTATTACTTCAAACACACTCACATGTGCATCTCCATTCATGTCTGCATTCATTCTAACTGATTGTATAAAATGGCGCTGATCGTGCATGTGCTCAATAACGTATACGCGCATGCTATCTAGTTACAGTGGCTGACTAAGTACAATACACTCAATGATCTACATCTTCCCTCTTTAATTTGCTCATTATGCAATAGGACAACAAGGCATTTTACATGCTGGATATCACATCAACATTTAACAACAAATCAGAACTCGTCTACCTTGTATGTCAGATTTCGTCTGGAAAGTCTACCCGATCTAGTCACACTTTGACTGGGTTTAGCAACAGGAACAGTCTCTGGCTATTCTTTCTCAATTGGTACTTAAGGGGATATATCAGGATTACTTGAAGAAAGTACACTGTCCTCTGGAATTCAAACAAGTGTAGAGTCGTTCTGAGAAATAGAGTCTCTGGAAAAGGTGATATGCTGTGTCACTCATTCGGAGACTGGAAGTATATGTCTTTTATTCCTTCTGAAACCCATTCTTTCTGACTGTATAATGTAAGATCTTGGTTCTTTGCAAACATTTTGGCAGTACCTACTTGGTCATATCATTTACATGGTTGCATTCTTGCAGTCTCACCTTGTCTTAAAGGTCTGAGAGGTTTGCTGGACTTATAGCACAACTTTTGCGACATTTTTTTTCAAAAGTTGAGCTTTGACCATTCTGTTGTTCTTCACATTTGGTAATAATTGTTTACTGCTCAGTAAAGTTGTTCTTGTCCGTCTGAACATTAATCTCTGAGCAGGTGAACCAAGCAAGTTTTCTTAAGGAATGTTTCTAAGAGTGAGTAAGTTAACAAATACATCTGTACCATCTCTCTTAGATTTCTCCAACAAATATTTCAAACTTTGAACTGCATGCTCAGTTAATCCATTGGATTGTGGATACTCAGGATTAGTAGTAACATGGATGAATTCCCAAGACACAGCAAATTTCTTGAGTTGCTGACTTGTAAACTGTACACCATTCTCAGATATGACTGTGCAGACTACCATAGACAGAAAAATGTCTCTTTAACTTGGTAATGACAGTGCTAGACATTAAAGTTAGGAAGAAGGTCAGTTTCAAACCAATTCAAATAAGAGTCTGCTATCACTAAAAAATGCTGACCTTTCCATTCGAAAATATCAGTAGCAATTGTCGACCATGGTAATTCAGGAATTTGGTTTAGCTGAAGTGCTTCTTTTAGTTGGTGATGTTTAGCATTATTGCAAACTGAACATGCTGCAGATTCTTTCTCTATATCTTTTGAAACAGAAAGCCAAAATGCTATGCTTCTTGCCCTTTTTGTAGTTGAATCAAAAATAAGTACTCTCTGTGGTATCCATGAAATCTCAAACAACCCACTAAACAAGTATATTGGGTCCAAAAACAAAACTGTGTAAGAAACTTCTCTTTGTGGAAGATTTTCAATCCATAAATATCTAGTTAATCACTGTATATTAATCAGATCAGATAATGGTAGTAGAAGTAGTGAACTTAAATTCATCCCAAGTCAAAAACTAATAAAAAAAAAATATAATTTGAAATATTATACAAAATTACTAAGTATTCAAAAGTAATCCAAGTGGGGTATTCAGTCTATTTCCAGTCAAAAATCCTTTATTAAGTACAAAGACAAGTGATCCAAGTAAAACAAAAATAACAGAATAATAGTTTCCTCACAAGCTTTCTAACCATATCAATATTTTTTATCCTGCAAGGTAGTGGTTTATTGTGCTGTAAAACACTATGTATTGGTATACATGTTAAATTCACATCTCTTCCCCCATCATTGTGATATTTGAGCTGGTCCTGCCCTACTTACTAGCTGTCATAATAATATAACCCTTTAAATAAAATTAATATTGATGTGGAACCTCTTATTTAACCAGATTATTAAGTCTGTAATTTTATCCAAGACAATATACTACATGGCTGGAAATCTATAAAAATATAAAACACAGACCATTTGGCAATCTAAAAATATGTATATCAATATATATATATATATATATATATATATATATATATATATATATATATATATATAAATATATATATATATATATATATATATATATATATCAATATATATATATATATATATATATATATATATATATATACACATTTTGCACGCAACAAAATCCATTGTACAAATTATACTCTATTTCCATAACCTATTGTTAACAAAGATCGCTTTTGTCCTTCTTGACTTCTTCAGATCTGTGCACAAGAACCTAAAATCTATCTACAAAATTTTATTGTATAATTAGCTAGTATTGTTGTTACACATAATTTTGAATAAAGTGAAAAAAAGAATAAGAAAAAGAAAAAAAAATATGATGATAGAAACAAAATATTCTCTACAATTAAAAATGATTTAACATGGTATTTAAAACCAACTGGAAGAATAAAATAAAATAATTAGTCATGTAAACAATGTGTTAATTTTTTAAGTTCCAGTACACTTTTAAGTTAACAGTAGTAGTTTAGTTCAAGCTTCCTAAAAGAGTTCAGCTTTAATTGCCACATGAGTTCACGTTTCTCAAGCATATTTATTTATTTGCTTACTGACATTTGTTAACTGGGAAAGTCCACAAGGCCAAGTTATCCATTTTCAGTGGAGACCTCGGGAGAAATGATTCACAAAACACTCTATAATACAAAGCAAAAAACATATACATATATTACATAAAAGGTACATATGATTGTTAGAACAGGTGCATATATTTACAACATATGGAAAAGGTGTTTCATTTTTATAATGATATTGAATACACTAATATAGTCACAAGTACAATATTGATGATGATTAAAAGAGGCTGATAATGGAACTATAGGAAAAAATTAAAAATAAAAATAGGAAAAATATATAAATATAAATAGAAATAGAGGAGCAATCATCAGATAGGCAAAGAGCAAAAAATGTACATTTTTTGGCTGCTAGATGATGAATGTTTTTTTGAGGTCATAAAAGTATTATGTGAAAATAGGAGAAGAAGGATTATGGTGGCTTGGGTTTTGTGGTACAGGAGCAGATGTGGTTGTTTAGAAAATGTTGTTTTAGAGCAGATATAAAGACTTTGAGTGATTTTAAGTTGAGTGATGTGAGAGGGGATGGTATTCCACATCTTGGCAATGCTGTGGGAGTACAGACGATTAATTACACAGCCAACCTTCAAATTAATCTGGTGAAATGTCTGTTGTAGCATCGAATTGCCTAGCTAATGGGCAACAAGCGTGCAACTCTGAGATTTCACTAAGGAGCCTATTATTGAGAAAAGATAATCCTCTATTAAGTTCTATGAACATACCAGTAACTGCAGCCAAACCAAGTGATGTGGGAGGACTGGAGGAGCTGAAGAAGACCATAACCTATCTGGAAAAGAAGGTACAAATGTACAAGAGCTTCCAATGGCAACACTTGAGTTTTGCAGCGTATTTGGAACTAGGTATAGTTCCAAAAAAGCTATGAATTCTGAAGATGCCAAGCTACGGAAATACATATCCCGAGCTACTAATGAAGTGGCAGCAATTGAATTTAAAGGTCGGGGCGGACTACATGACCTTGATGAATGACTACTTTTTGGGCTTGGAAGGTGAGCTCCTTAGTGAAATTAATAACTTTGAGGATAAACTTACTTCTAACAATATGTTTAATTTAGCTACAGCTGAATATCAGTGTATGATCGAGAGACTGTCAGTGTTAGATAAGAATCTGGAGATGCAAAAGAGGCATAAAATAGCGAGGGACATGAATGATTATAAACTAGGCCAAATCTTTGTTTGGCCTAAGTCTAAATTCAGTGTTAATAATGTTGCTCAAAGAAGCAATAATTTAGACCAACTTGATACATTTGAAAATAATAGTGTTAATCCCTCTGCTTTGGTGACAGTAAAACAGAATTTTAGTAACGGACAGAACTGTAATGTTTTACCTGCTGCAAGAGATTTGAATGACGTTGTGTTGCAACAGAGTACCAATCAAAACTCTGCTAGTGTGCTAGCAGGGGATGAGCCAACGGCTTCGGAATCTATGGCTGCTAGTGGAAGTGCTGAGTTAGGTACGGGGCAAAAAGAATGCTCTGCAGCTTTTTTAAGGCAATTCAGGCCGATGCAAATCCATTTACCAGCCAAAATAGACATGGGAGAAAAGCAGTCAGTAAGAGGGAGATCGAGACAGCATTCATACATGGGGAAGAGAAAGAACGAAAGTCCGATACTGAAAAACAAGATGGTACGCAAATAGACAGAGACTGTAACATTGTAAATCCTTCTAGTTACATTTTGACTAATTTGGAAAAAACTATTTTGAATAAAGGCTTGCAATTTATACCTAGTTGTATGGGCAATATTGTCGATGCTATTACTGATTTGAAGTTGTTTGTGCACAATATGAGATTGAAAATGTTATATAAAGATGACCAGTTTACTGCAACTAAAACTGTATGTTAAAAATGTAGCACTTTTATCCCCTATAATTGTACTATTTTGACTTCTTTTGAAGATTTATGTGAGGCAGAAATAAGGGCATTATTTAATGGCAATAGTTATTATAGATTTTACAATCTAAATGTGGAAGAGATTGAGGCTCTCGAAAACCTTGAGAAAAACAATGAATTGAAAATTAAGCAAGCTGATAAGGGTGGGGCTATTGTGTTGTTTGATAGCATGCATTATACGAACTTGATGGAAGAATTTCTAACTAATGACAATACTTTTAAAGTTGTAGAACACAATGAAGTAAAAAGGTGTATTTCAAGTGTAAATATGTTTGTATACGACTTGCAATTACAAGGTGATATATCCCTGGAAGAATTTACATTTTTTTCTGTCACTTGTCCTGTGCTGCCTGTAATTTATGGACTGCCAAAGATCCATAAGTCCATGATGAACCCCCCCCCCCCCGATGAGACCGATAGTGTCGGGGAGGGGTTGGATCATGGAGCCTTTATCTATATTCATACAAGAATCTTTAAGTAAACATTTGGGCCAATGCAGGAGTGTAATAAGAGACTCTGGTGATTTTTTGAGAAAATTATATAATTGGACTAATAGTAATAAGAATGAGAGTTTTTTTATAGCAACCTTGGACATTAATTCATTGTTTCCAGTTATACCAAATGAATATGGTTTAGAAAGCGTTCATGAATTTTTAAATAACACAGATATGACAGCAAGGAAAATATCTACAATGTGTGAAATAATAGATGTTATTCTTACAAATAATATCTTTGTTTTTGATAATACATTTTATTTGCAGACATCTGGAGTAGCCATGGGTACTCCGATGGCTAATGTCTATGCAAATATTGCATTAAACCAGTAGGAAAATAAGTATGTTTATAAGGACAATGGATTTTGTGTTCCAGAATTATTGTTCTACAAAAGATTTGTGGACAATTGTTTTATTTTGTGGAAAGGTACCACAGAAAATTTGAAGAATTTTATCTGCTATTTAGAAGGGACAACTGAATTTCTACATTTCAAAATGAATGTACCAGAGATGAATATTGTATTCTTGGATATTAATCTACATATGGTCAATGGAAAAATAGAACATCTGTACATAGAAAATCAATGCATGCTAATAGATACACACACAGACACAGTATGCATGCCCCCCCATACATTTAAAGGCATAGCTAGAAGTCAGCTTTGTAGAGTGAGCAGGCTGAATACTAATATGGATGAATGTATGAGACAAATGAATGATCTTAAGCAAGAATTTGCTGAAAGGGGTTATGATATGGATAGTATAAATGTTATAATGGAGGATGTTCTGAAAGAAAGAATAGATGTTACAGCCCCATTTTTTAGTGAAGAAAGGCAAGTAACGAGTGATAACAGTATTAAAAATTGAAAATTGAGATACATTACAAGTTATAACACTAGATCTAGAGGTATAGAAAATATAATAAGGAAAAATTGGAATATATTGTTATCGATGCCTGAACTTAAAAATATTTTATCTAAAAAAATATATTTTATCTGAAAAGCCATATTTTGCTTATAGAAATTAAAGAAATTCTAAACAAAAGCTATGTTATAAAGATCTTAGACCAGACAATACTGGTATTACCACTAGGACCACTAGAAAAGGTACATTCCTATGCTACAATTGTAGCTGTTGTGAAGATCTATTATCTGACACAGAATTTAGACATCCAGTTACTGGTTTTTCCTATAAGTTTGAATGTTATGCTAATTGTAATACAACATATATAGTATATCTAGCTACATGTATCAAATGTCCTGCATTCTATGTTGGTAAGAGTAGTAGAAGATTAAAAGATTGTGTAATAGAGCACAAATCAGAGATTAGAAGAAATGTCCCCACCAATGCACTTGCTAAACATATATATAGTAATGCCAATGGTCAATCAAATTTAGAGTTATGAAGACTATTGAATGCAAAATGAGGGGAGGTGATATTAATAATACACTGGAAAATATAGAAAATTATTGGATAGTAAAATTACAAGCATATGTCCATCCGGGTATAAATAATGCAGTAAGTCTGAAGCCTGTATTAATTAAAAAAACAGCGAAAGTTTCATTAACTGAAAATGTATGCTCATACTTTTTTATTTTTATTATTTTTATTTATATATATATATATATATATATATATATATAATATATATATATATATATATATATATATATATATATATATATATATAATATATATATATATATATATATATATATATATATATATGTATATATGTACACACATATATTTTTGTATTAATTTAATATGTATGTCTTTTTAAATGCTTTAAATGTTTTTAACTGTTTTATATATACTTTTTAGTTGTTCTATTGGTTGGCTGTGTCATATGATTAATTGTCTTATAATATATAAATGTGAATTAAAATGTTTTTTTTTATAGCACTGAGGAAGGGGAGACCTGAAAGCTTTGCTTGCTGCAATAAATTCTGTTAGGTTTGGATACCTTTAAGAGATGTTTATTAGTGGGTCTGAGTGTGCGGGTAGGAGTGTATGCTTGTAGGATAGATTGGAGTACAGGGCAGTTATTTGGTTTAAATAGTAAGTTATGGGCAAGAGTACGTTGAGTGTAATGTAGGTAGGGGGAGAACTCAAACCAGTTTATCTGAGATATAGCTTGGCAATGATGTGTACGGTAAGACAGACCAGTGCCAAATTTAGCTATTTTATAATAGCATGCTTGGTGCTTATTAAAAAGGGTTGAATGTAGGTTGGTAAAAATTGGACTTCCATAGAGAAGGGAGGGAATGAGTAGTGTGTTGGCTAGCTAAACTTTGATGTTGGTGTCAAGATAAATGTTATGTCAATAAAGTTTACCTAGTTTGAAATGGGTCTTGCTAACTGTATTAAGGATCATCATCATCATCTTCTTTCGGCTGTTCCCATTAGGGGTCACCACAACAGATCATCTGTTTCCATTTCTTCCTGTCCTCTGCATCATGCTCTTTCACACCAACCACCTGCATGTCCTCTCTCACCACATCCATAAACCTCATCTTAGGACTTCCTCTTTTCCTCTTACCTGGCAGCTCCATCCTTAGCATCCTTTTCCCAATATACCCAGCATCCCTCCTCAGCACATGTCCAAACCAACGCAATCTCGTCTCTCTTGCTTTGTCTCCAAACTGTCCAACCTGAGCTGACCCTCTAATATACTGACTCCTAATCCTGTCCATCCAAGTCACACACAGTGCAAATCTTAACATCTTTAACTCTGCCACATCCAGCTCTGACTCCTGCCTTTTCGATAATGCTACTGTCTCCAACCCATATAAAATAGCTGGTCTCACTACCCTCTTGTAGACCTTCCCTTTCACTCTTATTGGTACCCGTCTGTCACAAATCACTCCTGACACTCTTCTCCACCCATTCCACCCTGCCTGTACTCTCTTCTTCACCTCTCTTCCACACTCACCATTACTCTGAACTGTTGATCCCAAGTACATAAACTCATCCACCTTTACCAACTCTACTCCCTGCATCCTCACCATTCCTCTACCCCCCTCTCATTTACACACATATATTCTGTTTTAGCCCTGCTGGCCTTCATTCCTCTCCTCTCTAAAGCATATCTCCACCTCTCCAGGGTCTCCTCAACCTGGTCCCTTCTCTCACTACATATCACAATGTCATTTGCAAACATCATAGTCCACGGGGCCTCCTGTCTAATCTCATCTGTCAACCTGTCCATCACCACTGCAAATAAGAATATGTTTCTGAAATGTGAGCTTATTGTTGATAGTTATACCTAGCAGTTTTGAAGAGTTTACTAGTTTGATTTGTCTTATTTTATAAGTAAATTTTAAAATCTATGTGTGGTAGTTTTGTAGAGAAAAGTAGGAGTTTGGATTTTTTTGGGTTCAATAGAAGTTGAGAATCATTTAGCCAGGATTCAATGGATGTAAACAAGTTTTGTGTGAGCTTTAGGAGATCAGAGAAATTGTCAGAGGTGGAAATAATGATGGAATCTTCTGCATATTGAATGAGTTTACTTTGTGGTGAAACCTTATGTAGATAATTTATAAAGGCATTAAAAAGTAGAGGGCCAAGAATGGATCCTTGCGGGACAGCTATATGATTGGCTTGATATTCTGTCTGGTGATTGAGCCATTTCACTGATTGTTCTCTGTTAGCTAAGTAGGAGGAAAACCATGTTAGAGCATTAGAGGAGCTGCCCAATTTTCCTAGCTGTTTTAGCAGTAAAGCATAGAACACAGTGTCAAAAGCCTTAGATAGAGCTAGCAGAATTACTGATGTAACTAGGTTGGCATCTAAGGCTTTGTTCACTGTGTCGGTAAAGAACAGCAGTGTGGTAATGGTACTGTGTGCTGAGTACCATGCTGGGTTAGGGCAAGGAGATGATTGGCAATGAGGTGTTTGAGAAGTTGAGCATGTATACATTTTTCTAGTATTTTTGATAGAGGGGAGAGTATAGAGATAGGGTGATAGTTGGAGGGTTCATTGGAATTCCCACCTTTGTGTAATGGGGTTACAATAGATTTTTTCCATATATTGGGGGCATGCGATTCTGTGATGGAGCAATTTATAAGAATACTGACAGGGTATGCAATAGCATTGGCAGCAAGTTGTAGATATTCAGGTAGAAGTTTATCAACAGATAGGAAGCATGGCTTTAGTTTGGAGAACAGTCTGAGTACAAAGGATGTGGGTACTGGTTGGATATTAAAAGTGGGAGAAGAGTTTGTTGGTAATGATGAGGGAAGGATATTGTTTTCCTATATTGAGTTATCTGGGGTTTTAGACTTTGGTTTTCTGTCACTATTGGAGTCATTCACTAATTTCTGAATGGAAGCAATAAAGTGGGAGTTAAACATATTGGATAGTTGTTGTGTTTTTTTTTTTTTTTTTTTTTTTTTGTTTGGGCAGGGTGTTGGGTTATGTAAGGTAGGATTTAGTAATGATGAGCTGGACTGCCAGAACATTTTTGGGTTGTTTTGCTGGTTTGCTAGTTGTACTGCGAAGAAATATTTCTTATCATTTATTACAAATTTTTTGGCTTTATTGCGAAGTTGCTTGAAATGTTGTTCAGTTTGCAGGATGTCTCCTTCAAGATCACCCATGTCTATATGATCCAGTATCTGGAGCTTAAAACCTTTGTGTCTTTTATGAAGAGCACGGCATTTGGCTAGTGCATTATTTTTATATCCAGAGTGGATTCCTGCCAGATGACATGAAATCTTACACTGAAGTTTATTTACAGTCTTGCCCACATAAAATGCATCACAATCATTGCACTGTGCCCTGTAAATTACTTTTGTAGTGTTACAGTCAACCCCTGCACAGGACTTAATGATGTTCTTTAAATAAGGGCAATAAAAATATTACCTTGCTGTATAAATATACAAAATGTACAATTAGCTTCACATCTTTTAGTGTTTCCGTCATATAGTCTTGGTTAAATTCAACAAAACTTCTAATGTTCCTGGCCTTCCTGTAAACAAAGGATGGGGCTTCACCTAAGATGTTAATCAGAAAAGGGTTTCCGTGACAATGGCCCAGTTTTCTTTAATAACATTTTTGATACTGTGATAATCCAAGGTGTATGTCAGGATGCAGCTATTTTTGCATTTGTTATTCTCTGTGGAATTTCTTAACATTCTCCTAATGGGGAGGTTGAGTGAAGGTGCTTCAGTCCTTTTCAGTTCTGTAATGGGTTCCAGGATTTTTTTAACATCTGACTTTCATAGCCTCCTACTCAATCATTCTTTAAGTTGTTCAGGTTTCTCAAAAATGGTTCCATCTCTGTGGTAATTCTAGCTAGTCTATAGCCCTGGGACTTTACCACATTATACTTTGTTTTTGTAGGATGCTGACTTTTACTGTGGAGTAATAAGTTACCCCTCGCTGGTTTTCTGAATAGATCAGTGGTGATTCTGTTATTATTCGTGTCCTTAGAAATCTGCATATCTAAGAAATTAGTTGAAGTATAGCTATGGGAAGAGGTAAATCTCAGCAAGTGGCTTCTTTGATTGAGGTAAGTGATAAAATCTCCCAGCTGCAAGGTGTCACCCTCCCACACAATAAAGATATCATCAGTATAACATAAATAGCATGCGATATGCTGCATGCAGTCTGTGTTGTTTAACACGTCACAGTAAAAGTCTGCATCTTGCAAAAAACAAGTATAATGTGAAGAAATCCCAGGGCTATTCCCACAGAGATGTAACCATTTTTGAGAAACCTGAACAAGTTAGAGAATGATTTTCTAGTAAGAGGCTACACACTCGCATGTGCATCTCCATTCATGTGTGCATTCATTCTGACTGTACAAAATGGCACTGATTTTTCACATGCTCATTAACTTATTTGCATATGCTATCTATCTACAGTGGCTGACTAGGTACAATGTACTCAATGATCTCCAGTAATGACCTAGATCTTTACATGGAAACAGCACAGCAGGGTACCTGATGGGCAGGTGATTTGTTTACCCTTGGGAGTCACAATATGGGAAGTCAGGCAATAATTGGGATATCATGATTTTTGTAATTGTTACCATTTCAATACCTGTGAAGGTCAGGTGAGCAAAGCTGATCACAGGAAAAAAAGCATTTTATTCGTACAGTCAGCTAGTACTGGAGGCATTCGGTAGGAGTGTTTCTGCTTCAAGAGAGATACAATTGATGCTGAGTCATGTGAGGACATATGTCTGACCATAAACGTGAACTTTTCTGGCAGGTAGTTATCATGGCAGAATGATGTAATTACTGATAGTCTTTACCCATTATAGCTCTGCATTTTTTGTTCCTTGGCACCAGAGATGCACTGGCAACAAATATAATTCTATGAGACATATGGAAGTGGGAGTACAATCCTGGAAGCTTATAAAACAGTCCTCAGCTCTAGCATTGTGGCAGTAATACAACATAAATTGCAGGGTATTCAGCTATTTCAAAAATGCCTTGTCTACAGAAAGAGAAAACATTCATCACCACTGGCACTAAGGTATTTGGTGTTTAGGTGTCAAGAATGAATTACAGTGGCAACTATAAGAGTATACCTAGTGGTCTTCAGTTTTGCCTTTCTGACCCTCAGAACTGTATACTAAACTAAGCATTTAGTTGTAAGTATAATGATAAATGGCCAGGCCTGACTACAGATTCATCGGACAGATCAGTGAATATCTTTAGGTCTGCACCTGCTGCCAACACTATTAAAGGTCTTTCATAAGATTAGCATAGACTGTTAATCTTATGTCATGCTAGTTATGTTGACTATATTCTATATTGGGGCATATTCAGTATAAGTTAATTGTTAGGAGTTTTAAGGGCTGGACTAGTGTCACAGAACCACTGCAGTGAGGAGAACTCATATTCAATCATCATTAGATAATAATATTGCTGAGAACCTATAAGACAGATACAACTTAGTAATGGGTTGCAGGATATTCTAAGAAAATGGAAAGCTGAAGTGCTGTGACCCACTTATCGGGTATACACTCTGAGAAAGATTAACAGTTAGCTGATGTGTAGTGAACAATTCTTTATGGAAGCATATAGGCAGTTTACAGACAGGTTTTCAAGACAGTCTTAAAGAAGGCCTTGAGATGCACTGTCATTATCCCAAACTAATTCTCAATTCTCATTCATTCAGAATAGGTCATGCCATGGATTTGGCCAGGCTTGTGAATAGTGTGGAAACTGTAAAGGAGGCAGTCAAATAGTCCTCTAGAGCACAAAAAAGTGCATGCAATACAAAAGGGGAATGGAGAAGGGGAAAGACATTGGAGAGAGGAAAAGCACATAATAGACAGGGGTAAATCAGGTGCATGTGTTCAGAGTCAAAAATTGTGTACAAAATTATTTTCTTGTCTTGCAGGATGCAAATGCTCTTATAGGTTCATAAGTTCATAGGTTGGTACTAGGCTATCAGCCCAAGGGCCTATACAAGCCTAGCCATAACAATTCCCTGGATATTCCTTCCCACGTTAATTATTTCCCTGGACCCCTGTCTAGACTGACGTGATCCCCGGGTGAATTTCCTATCTCCCATCCAATTGTCCTTCTTTTACTTTTAAGGAGATCAGTAATAAGATCTCATTTAGATATAGATGGATGACAGCTAGGGATATGTCCAGTCATATTGGTGATTACGTGACAAGTTATCTGTGGTAACAGATGGAATTAACTAATACCAGTTATAATTCACATAATAAAGAACAGTATTAGACAGATGTGTCATTAATTTATTTAGGGGTAAATAGCCTATGTTCTTTAACAAAAGGTCAGAAGGTCAGTGGCTTTCAAAATGATAAAATATATTAATTATTTGTAAAGCAATTTTTTTAAGTTGTTAATAGTTTGGTTATTGGTTATACCTTGTATAGAATGGACGGGTACAAGTAACCAAACAACATGGAGAATGCACACAGATATGTAAATAAAAGGATAGCCAAGGAGGAACTGACAAAGTAACAATATGTTTTAGAATCTCAAGACACTATGGCCTAATAGACAGTGACAATGTGTGGTACAGGCAAGTTAGAGTACAATTTACCGATTGAGGTTTAGATGTCTATAACTTGAGCAATGAGTTATAACTCCAGGATGTAACTGCTAATGAATGAAAAGGGACATGTCTTGTAAATATATCAATTAGAAAAGATATTTTACAAAGTTATATAAAAAAGAAAGGAAAAGAAAAGAGCTGGGATGTAGTCTGGTGTTTGTGTATTTGTGTAGTGAGACTCCAGTACTACAAGTCTTAACTATAAATAAATATTAACACGGTATACAATGACAATTAATAAAAATCTAAAACATTTGTATATGCAATTAACTGTAACTGCATTTGCTAAATATGGGTGCATATGAAATAATATTCTCATCTGCTAATTGTGCTTCAGCAGTACTATATGAAAACATCATCATTACATGCCGGTGGGACAGCAATATCTGCCTTACGTTGGGCATGCATGCAATGAAGGTAGCAGATGTGCCTATACAACCATATTAAGTTACATTTGCTTGATTTTAGAAAGAGGTAATATGGCTTTCTGGACAACTTCTTAAGTGCATTTAACATTCTACCCTCCCATCTCTATCTTCCCCTTCTACAACAGTCCCAAGCTCCCTTGTGTAGTTTTGCAGATTCCATCCCTGACATCTATTGAGTTAGTTTGTTCCATGGGTTCCTAAACATTTCTATGAAAAAGTGCTTTCAGAGATCCAGGGAGGAGTTATTCTGTACAATGTGCTAATTGTTCATCTCCTTCACCCTTTGTCCTTTCTGTTCAGTATGACCCTTTTACATCTCCTTGACATGTCTTTGTAAACCCATATTATATCATAAAACAAACCACAGGCTACAGATCCAAGACAAACTTTAATAATTCTCTAATGCTTTGGTCAAAGACCTTTAAGGAGTAACAAAACCCCTCTCAAAGAAATTCCTTATAAACAAACTGAATAAAACAATTATTCCATTATTCAATTAAATAAAATTCTTCCAATTCACCTCACAGTTCAAACGTATAGGTATCAAAGTATTATATTTTAAAATAAAAACAGACTCTTTATAAAGAAGATATTCATTAAGTAAACCTCCGTCTTCCATTTTAAAATTCATATGTTCCAAAATGCTGCCCTGTAACAATAAAAAATCACTATTACGTTTTTCTTTAACATGCAATGCTCTAATTTTATATTCTTTATGATTTTTTTGATGTCCCTAACATGCTCTAACAATCTCACTTTAAATGTTCTTTTCATTTCACCAATATATAAAAGGCTCCATAGACATCTTAGAGCATATATAACTCCACTACTATTACTGGAAAATAGTCCCTTAGGTACAAATATAATATTATTAATAAACATAAAAGAACACACTACATGGCTATAAGCAATGCAGTTATCACAAGGGTAAAGTCCCAAAAATGGCAGGTTGTCTGATAATAATAGAACTAGGTAAAACAAAAAATACCATGTACTAGCATGTCTTTAAGATTTCTGCCACTTTTATATGACATACTCAGTAAGTTATCCAACAATTTGCACAAATCTCTGTCCCTTAGAAGAAAATTCCAATAATATTTCAACAAAGCACAAATCTTTTCACTTATAATATTACAAGTCGCAATAAAATGCATTTGTCTTTTCTTGTCCTTAGGACTATTATCATAAACTCTATTATTATTATTATTAGTATTATTATTATTATTATTATTATTATATATTATCTCATATCCTACACCCTGTTTTCTTTTGGTATCAGGTAAGAAGAGTTCTATACAACCCATGGAACTTTCTGGTGTCTTTACTTTGGACTCCATTTATTTATTTGAAATTTGTTAATTGGAATGGTGGACTGTTAAAACACCCTTTTCAGACACTGTCTGAGATGAAATGCTCAATAACACATATATAAAGGATATCTACACAAAAAATATACAATAGTTTTGGAACTAATAATACAGTAAAGAAGAAGAGTTCATGGATGTGTACTATTCAATCATTCTACAGAACATTATATGTCTAGCTAAATAATACATATTCAAAAGTTCCCTTCAGCCCCAATGAAGGCAATACAAGATAGGTCAGGAGAGAGTTTAAGGTTGGCCATTAATTTATGTAGAGTTACCTCAAAGGCGATAAGGAAGTTACTCTGTATGATATGTAGAGGCTGTTTGTTCAAGATATAGTGGATACAGTGTCAATAGATCTATCACTATTAATCTATTGATAAAGGTTTAATGAATAACTAATCATACAAATGCACTGAAGACAAAATATGAATAGAACGGTGTGACAGGAAACAAAGAGTTTATCAGAAATGAGGCTATCAGTATACATGAATGTCAAGTCAAACTGCTTTTAGTTTATAAACTGAAAAGTTTAAATTCAAGGAATATTAGAAATTCAGTCTTAAAAAAGAAGTACATTAAGGGTACAAAAAATGCATAACATTTTACTAACTTCAAAATAAACAAGTCACATGTATCGACCCTTCTCCTAGTGTGCCAAGGTGATGTAAAACTTATGCAGGATAACCGACAGCCTCATGACATGCACAGTAGTAAAAAGTGACATGAAGCTCTTAAGTATCACAACAGCTAAAGGACTTTTATTATATGAAAAGAATATGTGCAGTTAATAGAAGAGTCATTAGAATGTTGTCGACATGCATTTCTGTCTCTATGCTTCTTTGTTATACATACAATAATTGTCAATATTCTACTTATAACAGAATATGGATGGTCTTTCTGTCTAAAATATTTTTGTGACTATGTGGTAATTCTTTTAATGTACAGACTAAGAATGCTTGCACAAAAATGCTATTGAGATAAAACAATTATTCCATTCTTGTGCAGGTGGTGTTGAATTTATGCAATATTTAATGCCAGACCAACATATTTATTTACTTGGGGAACTGCCATTATGATAAAAATGGGCCAACTTGCATGCACTTGCATCTGTCCACCCAGAATGGAGATGGGGTTATTGCAAGACGTTTTATACTGAGACCAAGCTGGGGTACTGTCAGTGTTGTTTTCTTTTATCCAAATGTTGAAATGGCTTTCATGCCATCTGGAGTTTTACAATTTCCCTTGCAGGGAGGCAAAAAGGACAGAGGATGACTGCATGTGGATGAGTCTCCAGCTGCCAAATCTCACTGGCATGGTGATACAAGTGTCAGTCATGCAGCTCTAGCTCTGTTTGTGTTTCTACAACATGTGGTCAAACATTGGGTGTGTGATGTTCCTTAAGGTGATAAATGTTTCAGTCTGCCAGCAGTATATTCCATATGTGAAAGAACACCTCAGCAGCTGCTACCTCCTAATGTTAGATGCGTATAAATATGCAGATAGTTTTTCTCTGTAAAAGGATAAAAGGACTAATTCAATAGCTTTGCACATCAAAAATTAGTTCAAAGTTTCAAATACAAGACAAAGGAAATATACCTCAGATGTTACCAATCAATGCATTAATTAATATGAAACTAGATATAAACATTAAAGCATACTAATAAACAAAATCTGAATAAAACCCTGAAACTGTGTTAGCTAAGTGTGTGTGTGTGTGTGTGTGTGTGTGTGTGTGTGTGTGTGTGTGTGTGTGTGTGTGTGTGTGTGTGTGTGTGTGTGTGTGTGTGTGTGCATGCGTAGGTATGTGAGTGGATTATTTGATTGTATGTGGTTAACTTGAGCCTTGTGAAAGTATCTATCTTTTTTGATTTCTTTTGACAGACTTGATCTGTGATTGGTACGGATGAGAAGGTCATAGATGCTGAATAGGCTGCTACCAGATGTGTCTATGTATGAAGGTCTGTCTGCGTATCTCTCTGCTTGCCCCTTTGTCTCTGTGGCTGTGTATGTGAATGTATGACTGTCTGTGTTTTTGTTCAGGTGTGGATTTTGAGGCAAAGGGTACCAGCACTACCTAATTGCACAGGACTATAAGAACAACTGTTCAGGTAAGTGATTCACAGGCATGCTAATTGAATTTTAATGCAGTTCATTATCATGCAGATTGTCCTTTCCTATGAATATTGTTAAATCAATGAAGTGCATCTCTACCTGAATAGGGCAAGTTGCATTTCTATGACAACTATGCATTCTGCCCAAAGCCCTCTGCCAAAGGTCTTTCTTTCTGAAATTGTTGTGAGACTTTTAATTTCAATAGGTAACACAAAGACAGTGGGCAGGATTCACGAAGGCTTGCACGGAGTGTAAGAGACGTGCAACACTCCATGCAAGCCTCGCGATCCAGGAACAGCCCTAAACTCCGTGTAAGAGACCAGCTAAAATGTCTCTTACACGGACTGGGCGTAGACATGCTAAATACCTCAACTGCATCTGAAAGGTATGCAAATGAGGTATATTAGCGATCCACGAAGCAGAAACCAGTCCGTGTAAGAGACGTTTTAGCTGCAGAAATGTACTCAGTTGACAACTGAGTACGTTTCTGCAAATTCCACAACGGAGCCATGTCAGCTCCAAAAAAGGGGTGCATATGACTCAGGCAGCATGCCAATGGCCAAATATGTGGCCATTGGCAATATAACCCGATGCCAAAATAATAAAAATATAATTTTTTTTATTCGGCGATCGCCAATGTTTAAACCCAGTGCAGCCCCGCGCAAACGGGTTGCACTGTATAAAACATGAAAATGAAGGTTATAAACCCACAAATGTGGGTTTTCTGCAATACATGGAATGACAATGCAGAGACCAGCAGACCAAAAACAACATGGCCACCGTGTAGTGGTTGCTAAGGGGGGAAGCTGAGTCTAAGACATGTAACTAAGCATTAGTAGGCAATCTCATGTAAATGAGGGATCGGATACTGAATCTCACAGTCACATAGCAAAGGAGCACAGTCTGAGTAGTGTAAGAGATACATAAGGGGGAGGAATAGAGTAGGAGATAGGTGACATCACAGG
This sequence comes from Protopterus annectens, assembly GCF_019279795.1. Classification (NCBI taxonomy): domain Eukaryota; kingdom Metazoa; phylum Chordata; order Ceratodontiformes; family Protopteridae; genus Protopterus; species Protopterus annectens. The sequence continues at coordinate 324,657,137 of NC_056733.1, forward strand.
GGGGAATGGTAGAAAGAAATGCAGTTCATTGGAGGCCAGTGTAACATGACAGATGACAGGCACAGATCATGGAAAGAGGTATGCCACTAGATAAGTCATGGAAAGTCAAGAAATGGAAGGTGTACACTGTTACTCACACCAAAGTTTCTTGCTGGGCGTGCATGCACATGTGTGCTCACCATGAAGCGCGAGTAGGGCAGTGTGCGTGCGTGTAAGGCAGACTGAGCATGTGGGAGCATGTTGGGAGATGTTTAACACTGTTTGCGTGGGTGTGCGCAGTTGTAGGGCAGGCTGAGTATGTTGCAGGTTGTTGGCAGACGTGTAACAGTGTTTGCGCGGGTGTACATGCGTTTTAACATGAATAAGTAGATTCTGAACCATGTAAGCACGTGTGCGCGCATGTAAGCTACTGTGAGCGTGTTTCAGATAGTATGCACGTTGCTCCCCCCTGACGTAACAGAGAGGAAAAAGGAAGCAACAGAATTAATAGGAAGCTAGCAGGGATAACTGCTGAAGCTAGCAGGTGAAAACAATTAGAAGCAGGCAATTACACAGGCAGAATAGTAGCCCAGCCCAGCACTTAAAACTCTGCAAACAGTAGTGCAGGATGTTTCCCTTAAGAGACACTGCAAGACAGGAGTAAGCTAATAGAAGTGAAAACTGAAAAAGCTGAACTCAGAGCAGAAATATTAGGGGCTGCCATAGCTGTCATAATGAGACATAGGCGACTTGCTGAGGGTGGTGACAATGCAGATGGTGCCAGACAATCCACAGTGTGGAGACGGAGAAGAGTGTACAGGCCCAGGGTCACCTACCACGGGCTACATGAGCTGGAGATAGTAGAGTGCTATAGAGTGGACAGAGAGCTCCTGCAGCAAATTGTTGAGCTGTGCAGGCCATGCCTCACACACAGAACCAACAGAGGGGAACCCATCCCAGTGGAAACCAAGGTATGTGTTGGCCTAAGAATACTAGCAACAGGTACCTTCCAGAGACCACCCGGCGATATGATGGGGATATCACAAGTATCAGCCTCCAGGGTACTGCACCAGTTCCTGGATGCCATGTCAGCACATGTCGGTGATCATGTATATTTCCCCAATGCCCGTGAGGTATTGGCCAGCAATATGCATCTCTTCCAGCAAATAGCGGAATACCCTGAGGTACTGGGTGCAATAGACTGCACGGAAATACGCATCAAAGCACCAGCCGGTGAGCGGGGTAGGGCCTACATTAACTGCAAGGGCTTCCGCACCATCAACTGCCAGGTCGTGTGTGACGCCCAGGGCATAATAATGAATGTGTGTGCTGGCTGCCCTGGGAGTTACCACGATTCCCACATCTGGCATTTGACGCAGCTGTATCAGACATTTGCCAATGGGGACATCCCACTCGGACACCTAGTGGGAGATGCAGGTTATGCACTGGAGCTGTGGCTGATGACACCCATCAGAAACACACACACACCTGAACAGGAACACCATAATGAGGCACACGCACAAACACGTAATGTAATAGAGCGTGTGTTTGGGCTGCTCAAGTCACGGTTCCAGTGTCTGGACACATCTGGTGGAGCCTTGCAGTACACACCAACTACATGTACCCAAATTGTCATGGTATGTGCTATACTACATAATATGATCTTGCGAAAACAGCTCCAGCAGGACCAGCATAGGGCCGGGCCAAACAGCCCCCCACCATTGCCAAGGCCATCACAGGCAGAGCGTGACTCGGAGGAGGAACAACCTGAGCCTGCCCCAGTAGGCAGAAGGAGGCGTGCCCAGTACGCCCTGGCCTTGGCAAAGAGGCAATGCATAGCACATACACAGGCTCAGTAGGAACCCTGGGAATGATACCCCCACTGACTCACTCAAATAATAACATGGATGCCTAAAATGACATGACCTGCTCACAAACATGTACAGGGAAGTGTAATATGCGCATCCGACAGAGGCAGCCCTGCAGCACCACCTGAGGCATGAATGCTATGTGTTAAGTAATGTAACACCATGTACTATATGCACACCTGAGCACCCTGACTAACATCCACCCTCACCAAGCATGAAGCCACAAAATGACGATGGGATGATCAAGTGCAATAACTGGCTGAAGTAATGCAGTTAGTCAAAGGGGAGCCAATGTGTTTCAGGCTGGAAAGACATGCGGAGCTTGAAATGATGTACCACCTGCTAGGGGTGGGGTGCACCTATCATGCCATGCCCCATGGATACTGGCAAAGGCTGTCAGTACCCACAGCATGCCCTGAATAGGTAAGTCTCAAAACACAAACCCACCTTCATAGGTTCTACAAGGGATAGGAACCTAGATGTAATGCTACCCAATGACAGATGTATAAACAGCAAGATGTGTGAAGTGTAAACGCACACAGTATGGAAAATGTAGATACCAGTCCTATAATAGAGAACTGGGTCAAGGCTCACATTAGCACCCTAACACTACCAGGTCAGACCTCATACTGTGCTGTACAGCCGCAAAACATGGAACAAGCTACAAAAGGAGGGTGACTAGCAAGAAATGGCAAGGATAACCACACCCCCATGTTGGTACCACAACAAGAAGCAGCATGGATTAGCCATGGTCAAATACCAATGGCTAAAACCGCCTCCCAGTTTATAGCCTGCTGCAGACTACTGTCATAATACCAGGAACTGCACCTGGCCTATGTCGGAATACATGATATATCAAGACCCCCAAACCACATTATATTGCTTGACTGAAAATACCCAGACATACACTGGGAGCATTATACTAGCACCAACACAGTAGGAGAAAATTACCCAGATTCCATAAACCAAAATTCCCAGGAACAATGTACCACTCCCACAAGAGGGGTAAGCATACTGGATGTGATAATCAGCAACATGTGTACTGGATGGCAAGATCAGAAGTGTACCCCTCACTGGTAAGACCAGACCATAGAGTAATCACACTGGATATACACATCCTGACCCCAGTCCCTGGCCAGAATACCACAGTGAAAAACATGTGCAAAGCATAGGTTGCAGCCCTCAAAACTGATGTTGAATCCACAAAAGGCCCTGTGCAAGTGCAGAATATGGGACACACCACAGAACATGTTATACAGGCATTCCATGAACACAGCCAGGAATGCTTGGAGTATGCAATCACAAATAACAACAACACACAATGCCATACATGCAGGCATCTGGCATGCTGGCCTCCAGTCATTACCAAACCATGCAAGATAATAAAGAAGCTACCACATGATAGAGCAAACATAAAAAGGGAAGTAATCACTGACCAGTAGTATGGCAATTACATATGTCCACACATACAATCCACTAAGTCCAGCCACAACAAGTAGAATATGTAAATCCAGAGGCAATGTGACACCAGTCCCAAGTACACAGACAACCACAACACCCCCCAATAAATACAAATATATGTGATAGATGCATCCATGTATCCAAACCAGAGGTTGAGCTCCACCAACTCAGTACTGTCAAAACTAGTCAGGAGGAGAAGGTAACCACATACACCACAAACCCAGTCCCACATAGACCTACCACAACTGTAAACCAAACACATAAACACAGACAAATATTCCCGGAGGCCTTAATTGCAAACACACCACACCCACACCAACAGAAGCCTCCAAAGCAGATAACAAGCAACCACAACCTTCAAACATAGCACATGCAACAAATAGTACGCAAAGCTGGTGTGCCAAACAGTCACCGGCCAGAAGGAGAAACAACATGCCTGATACAGTCATAATAGGTGTCTGTATAGGCAGACACACTGCTGTCCCACTCACCAGACTGAACAAGGGAAAGGGTAGAGTAAGCTGCCTGTAGGCTGCCACAAAATGCCACATAACACAAGTACGCAGGTCACCCCAAAGCAAGCAGAAATATGATGCACTCAATGTCCATGCTGGTGTGAATTACCTGAGATGTACCTCCCTGGTCAACATCAAAAGAGACATGGATGGTCCCTCTGAGTATGTACCCCAGGGCAGTATGACACTGGCTGTGTGCAGCATCCAACCCTCGCCAAGAATGATGCCACAGTACAAACACAGAATGCTCATGTTTAACAGCTGGCACAGTTACAGCTGTCAGTCCAAGAGGGTCTAATGTGTGTCTGCTTGAGATGTCAAGCATGACAAGCCATGCTGCTGTTCCAGAGATGGCTTGCAGTTGTTACCCGTGTGCGTCTGGATACTGGATAAGGCCTTTGCCGCCTCCATAGAGCCGTATGTAGGCAAGGCCAAAATGACTACCCACCACCCTAGAAATCATAAGTGGTGGGAAACATAAGGGTAATGCTGACCAATGCCAGATGTGTAAACTGCAATATGCATGCCCCTGAGGCACTTCCCATTATGGGGAACATTGATGTCTGTGCAGTGACAGAAGCCTGCTGCAAGCCTAGTGATAGCACACCAGCACTACTAGGTTATACCACATATCATGTGTTATGGCCCCAACACCTGCACCAAAACATCAAAGGAGGGGGAGTATCCATATGCAGCACAGACACCCATATTGCCAGGTAACTGACAATGCACAAAGCAGTGGAGACCACCCATGTGCACATAACTGTAGTCAAAACTGCTGTACAGTCTGTAGCATGTGACAGACCACACTCTCACACACAAGAACTCCACCCAGACATCCGAAGACACTGGACAGTATGAATGTCCCACCAAATACCAGACAAGGTACACACAAATTACCACATAGGTGTCAAACCATTATGTATGCAAGGAGTAATCAGGGACCTAGGGACACAGGTCGACATTAACCTGTCATGTGACACCCACAATGCCAATGTGGCTATGAAGATTGTTGATACTGGACACCGTATCATGAAATGATTCACATCAACATCAACAAAGGTCACTGTGCCACTGTACTGTTCCCTTATCAGACCCATAATCTAGTACAATGACTCATATGGGATGTACCGTATGTGACACCTTCAGCGGTTCGGAAGACCTCATAGTTACCCCACCAACAGGATAAAGGGTGTGAAATATATGTCATATGCTGCCTGGCTGTAGACACCCCAGCTGACTGCAGTCACACAGTGCCTACACAGAGGCATTGTATGTCTGTTGTACAAGGCCATGTCCAACACAGGAGTAATGGACATGCTACACTACAGGAAATCATAGCCACTGGAGCTGTGAGAGTCACAGATGTCAGCCTCAACACATAATGAAATAAGATGTGCTGGAGGGACAGATACATAACCCAGAGGCTCCCCACACCCAGAAACAGGATCCCAATCCATGGTAGGCAGAGCCCCTCACTGACACCCCTCAACAGGAATATTGCCAAGTGGATGGATGACCGTACATGTATACTGGGGGTCCTCACTGTGTCACGACTAGACAGAGGCACAGTGAAGCACTTCATAAATGGCCATAATTGAACATAGCAAGGGGTGGCAAAAGACACACACACGCTGGCTAGGCTTACTAATGGCCTATGGTGTATAGCCTAGTATGAACCCATGAACCTATGAAGATACAAAACGTACAGGACACTAAGGATAATCACAAGGCTTACCAAACTGATGGTAGGAACCATGTTGGGCATCCACAGATATGCTCCAAATCACACAGATATTACAAACAACATACCAAACACACACACATATTGCTAACATACAACCTGTCAGGTGTAGTGCAAACACCCCCCCCCGAGTGCAAAATACTTATCCCAGCAGACTGATGGTCCCCTGACATTGCAGATGCTGAGGTAACAGCCATCATCTGCAAAGCAGAACACACAGCAGCAAAGGTATGTGATGGTGTTCTGTGCTGAGGCCAACATGGACTCCAAGAATAATGGAATGCCAAATCACACTACTGCCCAATGTCAGCCTTACCACAGGATATGTACCCAAAGAGCAATGTACAACAACAGTGGTCCATCACAACAAAGGTGTTGCCTGAATGGATACTCCAAACTACCACCCCAGGATCCTGAAAAGCTTGTTCTGCACAGCTATGGAAAGGATCAGTATGCACCGTAGACAGAAGGCTATTGTGGACCTACTGATGCTGGACCCTACACAGTGCGGCTGTTGTAACTGCAGAACCTGCCCCTAAACATGTCTGACCCATTTGAAGCAGTCATTATGGTCATTGATGAGGGCAATGTGGTCCACACAGCGTAGCTGGACCGTGCACATGCTTCTAGACAATACCTTACAAGTTCAGTATGAATATGTTCAGCAGCTTAAATATATACCCCTATTTCAGTAGAGGGGTTGCAAACCAGACCAAGGACAGAACTGACATGGTCAGACATGCCGCATCCATGTCAGACTACAAAGCGGATATGAGTGGCATCCCACAAGGCCTGGTCTTGGCCCCCCCCACCCCTGTTCTTTATATATGTCCCATAGGTATAGGCCAACATGGAAGGACTGTGACTGAACATGTATGCAGAGGAGTACAAACAGCCCACCATATCCGACCCCCAGCTGACACAAGCAACCCACAAAAGGGCCACCTACAAACAGACGACTGTAGCCATAGCCATGTCAGCAAGCTAATTGCAGAACTGTGTATAGACAACCACCATGGATATACAGTAAGTGCCCACAAATTACCACACAGGTGTTAACCCATGAGGTACCTAACATGTAATGTGAGACCTGGGTATAAAAGGTGATATATATCCTGCACTGGACAAACATGTCGCTGTAGTGTTCACAGAAACATGTACCATATACCCACCCAAACATGAAGGTTGGCAGATGTAGATAAGGGGAACTCACTGTGGCTCTGCAGCCATCCTCCATCAGCGTCACAACTGACTACAATAGCCGCTGTGGGATATACCGCAGCAGACACCTCCATCAACTGTAAAGTCCACAACAGTACCCCACCAGGGGTAGCAAAGAGCATGAACAGATGCCATGTGTTGCCTAAGTAAACAAACTGCAGCCCCACACACGGCCATCCTTCCCAGTTACAGGAAAGCTGTGCCTGATGTATGAAGCCATGTCCAACCTGGAATGAATGAACATGTTGCACCTTGTACAATCTGAATGGCAGTGAGCTATGCACATGAGAGACCTGAACCCCAGCACTGACATACATAGGACAAGCTGTACAGAATGATCCATAACACAGAAGGCACCCCCACTCTTCAGTAAACTCCTGGTTCAGGTCAGCCAGAGAGCCACATATCGACACCCCTCAAGAGGAATCCTGATGAGTGTATGGGAGATGGTAGGCTAACCCTGGGTATCACTGTTATGTCAGAGGAAGACGGAGACACAGTATACTAACCATGACATATGTCATGGCAAACTCCAGTTACAATGTGTGTCGAAGGACAAACACACCCTGTGACTAGCATCAGAAATGGCCTAGGGAACATCGCTAGTGTTTGCCAATGTCCACCCATGTTGTGGAATACACTAGCAATGTTGGATGAGCCTGTTGTAGGTAGTCCATATCTGAACATATTGCAACATGGTCATATGTGCACAACTGGCCCATACACAGTCTGTTGTGCTCACTATGAAGATGTCAAGCAGTCATAGCACTAAAGCCCAGGATACTGTCCACCACAGTGAAAGTACTGAACCAGCACACTATACAGTACTACAGTGTTAGGTCATTATGAAAGTATGTTGAGAACTGTCTGCAAAGTATCCCATGCAATCCCTGCAGGCACAGTATAATCCCTGTTGTGGCAGACACAAAGCAGTTGGCCAGTTAGTACACAACATGACACCCAACACACAACCATAAATGTGAGATATTGTTGAAGTTCACACACACCCAAATATGTGGTGGACTTCAGAGTGCAACATATGGAAAGCTCACACTGGGCATGCTCGCACACTTAGATAAATGAGACATATGTCAGACAACATGCCATGGAATGGCTGAACTGGGCATGCTCACACACTTAGGCCATATCTCCGTTTAGCAGTTGGCCACACATATCTGGTATTTGTACGTGTCAGTCCAGGAACCAACCACAACACAGCAATCAGCCCAGTGCACACAGTAAATGACCACAGAGACATAAGTGATATAGTGGATCGCCATCACATGCAAATATCTTCCACAGATACACAAGTTGGTCATAGGAACAAGGAATGCTATGGCAATAAAGACCTGCAAACAGTAGAACAGCACAACAAATATTGTGCATCGGACAATTGAACATATGGGTGTAGAGGTCAATACTAGGCTTGTTGCCCTAGGGAATGACAGCTCAGCCAGAGTGTGCTTGGCATCTGCATCCCCAGGATAGTAGGCTACTGTGCCACTGTAAAGTAGGTCACAGAAGGCAACATGTGAGGCTAGTGAGCTGTGCCTCTGTCAAGCAGGGGCACTGTGGAGGTCCCAGGGATTGAATGTGCTAAGCCACAGCCATGTTGTCAGTGTGTGCTGTGAGAGGGTTGCTGAGGATCGCTGACAGTAGGTGTCCATCAATAACAGACTGAGGGGAGCCCTATCTGCATTCTCTGGATGATTCCACTGTCAACACTGTGTTGTAATGAGTATGTGTGAATGAAGTACCGTGCCAGAACTGTTCACAGATGTCCTCCCTCTGAGGGCTACAGCTCTGCAATGTATTAGGTCACTCTGTCTATTGTACGGCGCATATATGGCTGGTGTACAGCTGACAGGTGTCTTGTTGTGGAGCAGTCATGGGTATAAGTGGGATAGCATGACCAATGCAAACCATACACATGCTCATAGAATGCAATTGTCAAGGATTATGCTGAGTGGCCAGTATAGTCCTCCAGCATGGGTCCTCTGATGTCGTCCACCCCAGTTTACACAAGTGTAGAGTCTGCTTGTGCTAAATACAGTTTGTATGCAGTGACAACCTTGCCTGGGGGTGGAGATGGGATATGGATGTCCAGGGAAAGGTGGGTATGGTCAGATATCAACAATGGTGGTCTACCTCTGGTGTGGAACAGTGAGTACCCACGTTGCAGATGGACAGGTGCAATATGTATTCCCCCATGTGGCTGTGGTGTGTGGTTCTGCCATAGCACATGGACCCACAAATTGTAGTGGCTGTAGGGTAAAGTGGTAGAGGCCTGAGTAGTTCTCACACACAATATGCCTGTACCTGATGTTAACAACTAGAATGGTGTATGTGAACACCTGCATATCCTGGCACTGTTCCCAGGGAAGCTAAGTGTGTGTCCTGGATGTGGGTGTGGTGTTCTGGACTGGTTGTGTTGCGTGTTACAGGTCCTGTGGTCCCAAAGCATGGCATAGAACATAACCTGCCAGTGCGATGTGCATATCTGGCCCTGACGTAGGTGGCTGCAAATGCATATATATGCTATCCCTCACCTGACAGGTAGTACTACATCTACATACCTCTGTAGAAATAAAGATGTCAGCACGGTATAAATACTACAGGTGCAGAGTAGATGCCCAGTAATTTGGATAGTGCGCTCTGCTAATGCGTCTCCCTCAAGTGTCATAATCTAGTTAGGTAGGGGTTCGAATCCTGCAAATGCTCATTGTGTGTGTGGGTGAGTGGGGTTTGTGTGTGTGACAGGAAAATGTCCCTTTTGGAAACTGGGAAAACACACTACAGGACGCACATTCCCCTTTCTAAACACTGATGATGTCAGCACCCTATAAGTACAGCAGGAGAAGGAAAGCCTCCCAGTAATGCAAATAGCGTTCTCTGCTAATGCATCCGTCTTGAGTGTCATAACATAGTTAGGTAGTGGTTTGAATCCTGTAAATGGCAAGTGTGTGTGTTTGGATGAGGGGGGTTAGTGTGTGTGCAATTTTGTGTGAGGAAAATGTCCCTTTTGGCAACTGGGAGAACACACTACAGGATGCACATTCCCCTTTCTAAACACAGATGATGTCAGCACCCTATAAGTACAGTAGGAGAAGGGAAGCCTCCCAGTAATGCGAATAGCGCACTCTACTAATGCGTCCATCTCAAGTGTCATAGCATAGTTAAGTAGTGGTTTGCATCCTGCAAATGGCAAGTATGTGTGTTTGGATGAGAGGGGTTAGTGGGTGTGCAGTTTTGTGTGAGGGAAATGTCCCTTTTGGCAACTGGGAGAACACACTACAGGATGCACACTCCCCTTTCTAAGCACAGATGATGTCAGCACCCTATAAGTAAAGCAGGAGAAGGGAAGCCTCCCATTAATGTGAATAGCGCGCTCTGTTAATGCATCCGTCTCGAGTGTCATAACATAGTTAGGTAGTGGTTTGAATTCTACAAGTGTGTGTGTTTGGATAAGGGGGGTTAGTGTGTTTGCAATTTTGTGTGAGGGAAATGTTCCTTTTGGCAACTGGGTGAACACACTACAGGATGCACATTCCCCTTTCTAAACACAGATGATGTCAGCACCCTATAAGTACAGTAGGAAAAGAGAAGCCTTCCAATAATGTGAATAACATGCTCTGCTAATGCGTCCATCTCAAGTGTCATAACATAGTTAGATAGTGGTTTGAATCCATACCAAATGGTAAGTGTCTGTGTTTGGATGAGGGGGGTTAGAGTGTGTGCAATTTTGTGTGAGGGAAATGTCCCTTTTGGCAACTGGGAGAACACACTACAGGATGCACACTCCCCTTTCTAAACATAGATGATGTCAGCACCCTATAAGTACAGCAGGAGAAGGGAAGCCTTCCAGTTATGCGAATAGCGCACTCTGCTAATGCGTCTTTCCTGAGTGTCGTAATGTAGTTAGGTAGGAGTTTGAAACCTGTAAATAACATGTGTGTGTGTTTGGATGTGGGGAGTTTGTGTGTGTGCATTTCCATATGAAAAACATGTTAGTTTTGGCAATCAGGAGATCACACTACCTGATGCACATTACCCTTTCAAAATACTGATGTTGTCAGCACCCTATAAGTACAGCCAGAGAAGAGAAACTATCTAGTAATCCGAATAGTGCACTTTGCTAATGCATTTCTCTCCCGTGTCATGACTTAGTTATGTAGGGGGATGAATCCTGCAAGTGTGCATGTGTGTGGGGGTAGTAGGGTGTGTGTAAATGCAAGTGTGAGAGAACAGATCCTTTTGGCAAATACTACAATACACCAGATGCTGCATATTCCCCCAGTAAACACAGGGGATGTCACCACATTATCAGCACAGCCAAACAGGGCTAGTTGGCTAGTAATGCCAATAGTGCGCTCTGCTACTGTGTCTATTACCATTGTCAGAGTACAGATAGGTATGTTTTGGTAACCCACAACTGCTACGTGTGGTTGTGTCACACAGTATGACCTTGTGTGGGTCCTTGTACATAATGCATGCCATTGCCTAAACCAGCAATGGCATTGCACATGATGTATGTGTGTGACACATACACATAAATACCTGTGACCTGCAGTAGTTACCATGTCTGACACATGCCTCGAGTGGATAAATGGTATTTGCAATGTATACCAATATGACTGTGTCTTACTGTGCAGGGTCCGCACGTGGTATGTCTCTACACAGTGTGGGTGTATATGGTGAAATACCTACAGCAGGGGATACACATCTGGTCTGGGCCATATAGTGTACATGTAGTCGATGTACAGGTGCTGCATGTTCCCACCTGTTGTGGTAGTTGTAACATGTCATTCCACTGCAATTCAGTGACCACATGCTGTGAACCCTTCAACTAGTGTGTTGTAGCTACAGTAATGCTCATGCACAATGTTTGGCTGGATGCAGTCCAGCCATATAAACACAGTTCTTGAGACTGTCCTATTGCCATTGTTGTTATGGAGGATAGGTGGTCTTCCTGTGTATGGGAGGGTTGTGTGTGACAGGCTATGAACCAGATGGCAGTCCAACACACTGTTAGCTGCACATGATTAGGCCCTGATGCTTTGTGCTGTGCCAACAACCTGGAGGTGTGTGTATCTGTGGTACCTTGGGATACCACCCCCCTGTCCATGTGTGTTACATGTGTAGGGGACGACAGGCATGGTATGGGGCATAACCTGTCAGTGATGGGTAACACCTGTGAGCCATGAATCAGGAATCTGGTACTGCACAGACATTGCACTTCACCGTGCTAAGGACAGTGTCTGGTGCATGCATCTTCCGGTGTACACTGCTGTTGTTGTGTAGCAGCACTGTTAGTGTCCTAACCTGTGTGATACCCATGGAGGTGGCTATGTAAACCATGTTCGGCAGCATAAGGTAGTATGTGTGTACCAAGGAGCTTTGCCATTATACATCGGGCCATGGGTGTCACGTGCAAGATGACCCTTGCACATCATTGTGGCTTCCCTAGCATGTAAGCACACATTGACAGCCAGCGGATACCCTATGAATGACAGTGGAGACTGAGCATAATGTAGACATACAACACCCTTCCCACATATAGTGGTAGCATACCTGGTGAGGGTATGTTGGCAACCAAGATCAGGCTCATACTGGCCTGTGCCACATGCTGAGAGATCCATTCTGTGTTCCCTATCATGTAGTCCAGGGAGGTATGTCTCAGGTCAGCCATACTGGCATGGTCAGTGAGTGAGTCATATGTGTCCATGCCTCTGACTGACCTGTATGCATGTGTTCTGTGGTGGACCATAGTGCCCCTGAGGCATATCACTGTGACCTTCACCAGATACAGCCTGTTGAGCGGGACCCCAGTGCAGCTCCCAAGACAGGTACCTAACACGTCTGTAGCAGGTGTGTTGTGTAGCCCTACAGGCTGTGAGTGTGTGGCACACGGGATGTGTGTGCCATGTGTGGCATGTGCTCTGTTCCGACGGAACATATGCCTGTGTGCCAGCTACGGAGGTGTGTGATGCTCCGGTGGAATGCTATTCTGAGTCCCCACGTATGCCCCAGTGTGTTCAGCATGCTGTCAGTGTGTGTCAATGTCTGACTTGTATTGTAGTCACTGTAATATATTTTATTTATTTATTTATTTACCCTACATTTGTTGACGGGATAGTCCGACTGGATGCATGTCCATTTCCAGGGGAGGCCCGGGGATAAAAGCTACAAGGGTAAGCAGACACAGCATTACATAATACCAGCATTACATATTACAAATAGATTATTTACAGAGATTACAGAAGTAAGCAAGTTAAACATGTTCCACAGGTTAATGTTAGTCCTGAGCACAAGTCAGGGTTAAATTAAATTAAAGTGTAAGGCTTGTAGGTATGTTATCCCTAGTTTTAGCCATATTAATAATATCCCTTTCAAAGCCAATAGTTATTTTTGCTGTCACACTGGGAGGGTAATCTATGCTTTAAGATGTCCCTGCAATAAAGTTTATATAGGGGAAACCAAGAGACCCTTTAAGGTCCGTCTTTTGGAACATGTTAGGGATATCATTAATAACAAAACTGAAAGCCCTGTTGCTAGACATTTTTTTGAAAACCATTACAACAATGACAAGTTGTTACAAGCGACAATTTTAGAACAATTACCTGACTATAAATATGAACAGTCAAAAATTAAACAAATGTTGTTATATAAAGAATCTGTTTATATAGTAAAATTTAAAACCTTATGTCCAAAGGGACTAAATGAGGATTTTAATTGGAAAATGCTGCTAGTTTAATTGATTTTTTAATTAATTAATTGTTTAATTGTTTTTAATCAATGGATTTAGTTTGTATATAAATGATGTGCTTTATACTTATTATGTACTCCTTGAAGGCTAAGGCCGAGACGTCAGAGACAGATATTCTTATTAAATCGTGTTTGGTGAATCCAAGTCTGCTGTTGTTTTATTCGAGTGTGCTTAGGAGTTGGTGCTTTTGTTGCTGTTATTTAAATTAAATTACACAGTAAACTGGTTTACAGATTTTACACATTCGAGTTAGCCAGGCTTGATACATTGACATAGCCAGTTAAGTGACAAATGTTGTTTGAGTCTAGTGTTAAATTGACCTAAGGTGGACAGTAGGGTAATATCAGCTGGAAGTGAGTTCCAGGATCTACTTACAGAGTTTGCAAAGAGAGAATCACCGGCTGTGTTATTAAATTTGCTAGTCTGAATTAGTAGTTTGTTAGAGGATCAAAGCGGTCTAGGATTGTTATAGGGGGTGATAATATTTGAAGTGCAGGAGTATTGTCCGGATTATAGAGGATTTTATAGGCCATAATCAGTTGGTTATACTGTATTAGGCTGGGTATTGCAAGCCAACCAAGCCAATTTAGATTGATGCAATGATGTGTCCTAAAAGGCAGCCCAGTGGCAAACCTGGCAATGTGGTTGTAGCAAATTGAGTGTTTGTTAAGGACAGTCTTGTTCATATTCGAGTAGAGAGGATGCATACAGAAGGGTTGAAACAAGGTGTGAGCGAGCTATGGCACCTTTAGCTGGAGGGGCTAGGAAGGCTTTTATTCTGTAAAGTGACCCTAGTTTTCTATTGATGGCTTTGATAATTTGGTTAACATGTACGTCACATCTGAGATTATTGTCTATGATGACACCTAATAGTTTAGTAGATGGGTCAGGGGAGATTATTGTGCCATCAGTTGATGTTATGGTAAAGGTGAAAGCGGTAGACCTATGTGTTGGTGAAATAATAGCAGTTTAGTTTATTTGGGATTTAGGATCAGACGATGTTCAGAAAGCCAGTTTTCTATTGTATTAAAGGTGGTCTGGGTAGCTGACCATAACTCTACTGGAGATGTGGCTGAGCAGATCAGAGTAGAGTCTTCAGCATATTGGATACAGCTGACTTTTGGGATGACAGTATAAAGGTCGTTAATGAAGATGGAGAACAGCAAGGGCCCTAGTATAGAGCCTTGTGGTACTCTGAGGGTGTTAGGTAGAAGGTTAGAGAGTTTGTTCTGCCAGAGGCCAGCCTGCTGTCGACCATGCAGGTAGGATTGAAACCATTGGAAGGCTCCAGTATCTACACAGAATGTTTGCAGGGTGTGGATTACAAGTTGGTGATCAACCATATCGTATGCCTTGGAATGATCCAAAAAGAGGGCTGAGGATATATAATTAGTGTTGCAAGTATGGTTTATGGTGTTAGTAAAGGCTAGGAGGCCTGATGTAGTGCTGTGATGAGGACAGAAGCCATGCTGAGTGTCTGCCATAAGGCAATTTTGGATTAGGTGGTGCATGAATTGTCTATGACTAAAGTTTCCATAATCTTTGCAAGTGGAGAGTATAGCTATTGGCCTATAATTGGAGAATTCAGTAGAGCTGCCTCCTTTGTGAAGTGGGATTACATATGATATTTTCCAGATGGTGGGAAATTTAGATTCTACCATGGTTCGTTTGATTACCTTTGAGATGGGGTAAGCAATAGCATCATCTGATTTTGATAGGTACTCAGCAGGGAGTTGATCAGCAGAAAGTGTAGTGGGTTTCACTGTTTCATTCAAGGTACGGAGAAGTGAAGTGGTGACTGGTTGGCAGCTGAACGCAAGTAGGTTTCTAGGGGTGCTACTTTCAGGACCAGGGGAGCTAGGAGGTAGATGGCTAGCTAGGGCCTGAAATGTCTCAGTAAAGAATTGGTCAAAACTATCAGAAACATCTTCAGGGGTATTATCAATAGTAGCAGCAGGGATTGAGGTTGAAGTTTGTCCAGGATGTAGTATATATGACATGCCAGCTGACAGGGTATGGCATTACTGGGTTCAGAGAGCCCAGTCCCCAGATTGGCTGTGTGGTGGCATCCCACACATATGTTGTACGTTCCTGGCCAAGGGTGATGGCTGACTGCATACATGTGGCAGCTGTGACATTGACACATGACTCACATAAACCACAACTGGACTATAGAGGTGATTCACAGGTTACCTTTGCACATGCTACCCTAGTAGTGTGATTGCCATGGTGAGTACCAACACATAGGGCCAATGGGAACAACATACTGAAGGTGTGTATGTGTGGGTGTACTGCTACTGTTTCATAGCACTGGCATATATGACTGCACACGTGGGTAAATGCCAGGTAAGACATGTGCAATGTGTCACAGGCAACGTGCATGCGTACAGGACAGACAGTGACATTCTGTCATGTGTAAAGTTGACATACGTATCGTACGCTATGCAGATGTCACTAGGAGTCTACAGAAGCACTGTAATTCTGCATTGCAGGTGTAAGCAGTGTTCCAGGGAACCCCAAGCGAACATGCATGCAAACAAAGCTACAGTAAACAGGGCTGGAAGTAGTGCATTGTACAACAAAGAAGGGGTAACAATAACAGTAAGTAACAATGCAAATATGTAGGCACTATCAACATGTACCCAGAAATACACAGCGCAGATGTCCATGGTAGAACTGATATTATGTCATAGTTATTTGTGATTTGGATTACATTGGTACTGCACACATATCTACATGCATGAATATCCACTTTGCATAGTCGTTGTGGGCAACTTGACACCATTACTGTACATGTCCACCATTGCAAATCACTACTTGCGTTAGCCTTTGCACTGTGCTACCCATGTATGCAGCTAACTGTTGACAACCTTACCACCGGCATGCAATTATGTGCAGCTGTTATACTTTGGTATGTACTATGGGTGCAGATAATAATTCAGGACATTCATACAGTTACTGCAGCAGGCATGCTGGGATAAACACACAGTTATAGCAGCTCACTGTACTGTTACCAACATGATACTACTAATACACTTCTATGTAGTCACCCTGTGCATCAGCAACGTGTTTACCTGTTCCTGCAATGATGTTGGAGATTGCAGGAGGTGGCACAGTGTCATCATATGCACAGGGTGTGGATTGGGTATGCCTGAGTCAGCCACTGATACCACCAATTGACATGTGTGTGTATGTGTGTTGGTGAGGGGCAGCAGTACAGGGTGGGGCAGTGTTGATGCAGTGTGTGCATGTATGTGTTCACCCTAGGTGTTAACATTTCGCATGTGTGTATGCATGCACACAGTTCCACCTCATGGCTGCCATATACAGGGGTTTGTGGACAGCCACAGACTGCACCTGGCAGGTCATACAGATCAGTGTCTGTGGGCACAGACACGGTACCTGGGCACAGACACGGTACCTGTGCCTGGCAGGGGTGCTATGGACCGTATCCAGTACTAGGCCAGACTGGGTACTGTCATCAGAAGCGGGAGTGTGTTGACTGGACACAGGTCCCTGTTGGGACTGTCCAGAGCCACGTGCTCGTGGTCTCCTGGGGTGTTCCAATGACAGCACAGACCCAGCATTGCTGGGGCTGCTGCTGGCACTATGGAGGCATGCGTGAGCCTGTTGTCGTCCGCGCCGACTGCCAGCTGCTGCTGTTGCCGGCATACGGCCACGTTGATGCCGCAAACGCCCACCATTGCCCTGGCTCATGGACATCTGGTTGTGGAACTGCTGTAATATGTCCCCTCAACGTCTGTCTATGACATCAGTGAAATTACAGATAGCATCCGCAATGTCACGCATACTGTCTGTCATGGCTGTGCGACATGCTCTCAGCTCCCTCAGACCCTGTCTGGTGTACCTTTCCATACGCGACTGTGCCTGCATGACAGTCTGAAACATAGCTGAGGTTGACAGAACTCTTTGGGCACGTCAGCCAGAGGAAGTACGCCCATGGATGCTCCCACGAGAACCCATGGGAAGCTGTCTGTGTGGTACAATTGGAGGACCCTGCCCATGGCTGCTGTGTGGGGACGCATGTGCCACAGGTACCACATTATCCTGGTCTATGTCCACTGTATCCTGTCCATCACCTAGGGACAATGGTGGCAAAGGATGAACTGGCAGGATGACAGTGCGCAATGATGGGGTTGACAGCTGTGTACTGTCAATTGGCTGACCAAAGGCGGACCCTGACCCACCTTCCTGTACCATTACACAAATATCATCATTACCAGTACCCATGGCACAAGATTCAGGTTCCCTGCTGCAGGTCACCAGAGCAGCACCAGAAACTGTGGGAGGAAGACAGGAAACACAGTTTACAGTCTCCAGACATTGTTACCAGTGATGCACTTCTACACACATGCACACATGGACACATGCACCCATGCACACATGGACACAGGCACACATGCACACGTGGACACATGCACACAGGCACACATGCACACATGCACACAGGCACACATGCACCCATGCACACATGCACACATGGACACATGCACACATGCACACATGCACACGTGGACACATGCACACATGGACACATGCACACATGCACACGTGGTCACATTCACACATGGACACATGCACACATGCACACGTGGACACATGCACAAATGCACACATGGGCACAGGCACACCTGCACACATGCACACCCCGCAGTATACACACAGAGCACTACTGAGTTACACTACTGTTACTAGCATTATCAGGACTATTATAGGTTATGTTAAACACACTCACCAGCATGGATGGTCTGCCTTGCTGTAACCCCAGAGGGACCTGCAGAAATGATGAGATTAATGTCAGTGGGCACAACTGTGCCATTGATATTGCATATGATACAGTGTACAGAACAGTCAAGTGTACATATGGCATATTACCTGCACGCTCCATGTCATGCTGCTGTGTGGAACCAGCCTCCATCATAATGCAGGTGTACTGCTGTTGCTGTTTTGGGGCTGGAGCCACAACACTTAGGAGTAGCCCCTCCAGTCTGGTGAGGGGGGATGTGTGGCCACCCCACCTCCTGTGGCAAGCTGTTGCCTGTGGATATCTGATGCACGCTGATGGACACTTCGGATTAAATCACTGCAGTGATGTTGTACCTGCTCATATGTCCTGTTATGCGTGCCAATATCATTTACCCTACGGACAAGGTCTTGCCACAGTGCAGCCCTCTCCTGCTGATTCTGACTGGTGCGGGAAAACAGGATGTCATACTCCCGCACCAGGCTCTGGTGGATCTCCTCGTCTTCCGCTACAGAGTAGGCAGGATTATGCTGATGCGCCATCTCCCTGGAAGAGAACACAAACAGGATATCAGCAGACTATGTCAGCAATATATGGCAGACATACTATACATGATACTCATGTGTAGTGATATACTACTACTCCCATATGTTGCATGTGTGTGTGTCGTGGTGGATACACAGGTACATGGCCAGATAGTGCTCAGCCAACGCCTGTGCAACAATACCTGCCACATTCCACACAACATAGTAGCATGCCCCATCGGTCAGCACACACTGACAGGTCCAATGCACAACCTCACTCTGGGGGTTCATCCCAAGGTACTGTATGTGGGACGCCGTCCACTATTGTGATGTGGACAGAAGTTACTTGGCCTGGATATACATATCTCACCACCACCACCAGCACAGTAGACTACTTTGATATGTATGTGATTAGACAGTTATTCACTTGCTGGGACTGAGATGGTATCCATGCAGCACACTGGGCCAGTGGAAGTCACAAGCCACACTGCTGACCCCTTTGCAAATGCTTACCACGGACATGTCACAGATTGCATGGAACTTGCACACACATTTCTAACCCAGACCCTATGCACAAAGGTTAGGCATCCTGTCCGGTGGACCCCAGACAGAGACAGATTGTATAACAATAGCAGGAGGCTACTGCAGGACAGAGCACATTCACATTAAGGGAAGGCATCTGTGGTCAGCACTGGTACTACACTACGGTCCGTCATAACAATGGCCACGGCCTACTCTGGGAGGGACATGACCACAAACACTATGGATGACCACAAGGCCTTCTTCAGTTATGTTACACATGTGGACCACATGCCTCAGATATGCCCTGTGTTAATACACACCTACTTAACATTCACCAAACACACGGATATTGGCAACAGTCTTGCAGACATGTTCGGTGCACGTATCCCCCCTCCTTCTCCCCCACCAGTTGAAATATTTATCACAGCTGTATGTAACCTCCCTATCATCTCACATGTCAAGGTGAGGGCCGCCCTCAGCAGAGCAGAACACACAGCATCACTGTGACCTCATGGTATCCCTGGATGTGTGCTACCTGTACTCCGAGAGGACATACAACCGCATATAACACTGATAATTTATCTTGGCCGTACTACAGGATATGTACCTGAACAGTGGCATACAGCGACAGTGGTCCCACACCACTAAGGCGGCACCTTGACTGACCCTGGGAACTACCACATCATATGCATAACTGGCCTGGTCTGCTAAGCTATGGAATTATGCAGTATGGGATGCATATGCAGTGAAATCGGGTACCTGCAGACACTTGTTCCCAGCCAGTGTGCCTTTGTGATGGGCTGATCCTGCCTTTTGAACCTGGCTGACCTTTCAAAGCAGTCACTACAGCCATTGCTGGGGCAACGCACAGACAACTGCTGCCAGGATCATGGCCTAAGACTGATTGACATGTAATGTATGGTCATCCCCTTTTGGTGGAACTACGTACACACAACATATCACATGGACATACCTATAGATACAGACCTATGACACATTTGGAGGGTTCACAGTATGCTCACTATTAACCTGCTACTTTGCATTACCTGTGTTTGTTGCAGCTGGTTGCATTACCACTGCTTCTGCTTGCTGCTGCTACTGTCACTGCTGACAGCTTCGGGTGACAGAGTCACAGTGTAAAATATTTTTTTATTTGTTCTCTCTCTCTCTCTCTGACTTTTCTCTCTCCCTCTGTCTGCTTCCAGACAGTGCAATGAATGTATTGCATGTGTGGAGTGTTAGTACTGGCTGCTTTTGTAGGTATCTGCATAGGTCCATGTGATGGCCTCTGCACCAATTGTAAGCCAGCATTTGCTAATTGCATACAGCCAGTTGAGTACTGATTGCAGTTCTCACTGTGATTTCAGGTCAGTGCTATAAAATGGTATGTGGGATAGGTGTTGCCCTTTCAGATTGTAAGGGCGGGGACCATGCTGGTATGCTGTGGACACTGTTCTGTGAGTGTAAAGGTTAGTATCTCTCTCATGATTCAGGCTGTGTTGTAGATTCACATTTCTCCATTCCTCTCTCCTGTTCCCTGTAGTAAGTGTGTATGCACAATGACTCCTACAACTATATATATATATATATATATATATATATATATATATATATATATATATATATATATATATATATATATATATGTACATATACATACATTTATATATGTACTTTAACTGACATTATTACCTACAAGCTAACAACTAGCATGGCTGTTTGTGTTCACACACTACTATTATGGGAATTCAGTAGTTTTGACAGTAATTCTACATGACATGCTTTGGGTACTACACATCCAATATTCCCTTTACATTCATCCCTACTATTACATGTTATATTTATTTTAGCACAATGTTCTTGTATAAGAGTCATGGCTTCGTGGTAGGTCATGCAGACTAGTGTTTCCAAGGTCCTGGGTTCGGGACTGACAGTGGGATTTTATTTTGCTTTTGAACTGAGTACAGGACCTGTCTATCACAGTGACTAAGGCACTTTTAAGCAGTTGTAACCGGGTTAGCGCTGGTTTGCGCAGAGCTCATGCATGCGCACTGGCGGTTAGCTCTGCGCACACAAGCACACACCCGCTTACAACCGCTTAACAGTGTTTACTCTGGCACACACCCGCGCTATTTTCTTTGAAAGAAAAGAAAATGGGAAGACAGGAAAGTGGTGAAAAAGGGGTCACAAAGAGGGTAAGACAGTAGGGAAACAAGCTTGGGATTTGCAGGAGGGATGTAGGTAAGGCCCATAGCTGCCCATTTCTTCATCAGCAACAGCTGTGCATATGTATGTAATTTAGTGTGACATTTGAAACCTTCCACCCCTGAGAGAGGTGTCAGGACAACAATAATACTTGTTGTACTGCCAATTGTAATTGATAGATTCCATGTCCAGCAGACATGTGTGCGGAATGGGCAGCTATGTATGGGGCGTAATTTTTTGTGGGTACAGAGTGCCGTTTTTTTTTTTTTTTTTCAGGTGAGAGTGGTATGTCAGGTGAAGGAAGTCGGTACAGCTCGGGAGGTATTTTGGGTAGGTAAACAGACAAGACAAACAAGACGCATACAGGGGCAGTGTATGACACATGTGAGGGGGTTACACAATTGACGGGGATGGAGGTTTGGATATCCAGAGCCCATGAGCCCACAGATGGCAACAGTGGAACTGATATCCCCACCCATAGGCAGTTGCCACTGTTCCTTCACTGCCCAGGATGGAGCTGTGCTGGGGGCTGTGTAGGCTGGGCAACAGGCATGCCTGTTAGTTGTGCCACCCATGCCTCAAGCTGGTGTAGGGGCTCAAGAACAGAGTCCCGAATCTCCCTACCCACCACAGTCCGGACGCTACATAGGGTGAGTGGTGGTTCTCCTCTGGCCACACTTGCAGAGGGGGGGGGCGAGCCCCATCCCCTGCAGCGCTTCCACCCGCAGGTGGCACAGGGCCACCGGAGGAGGGTCCAGACTCGGCACTAGTGCCAGGTGCACTCGCCAGCTGAGGTGGGAGAGGTGGGTCCGCTGGAACCCACCTTCCCTGTCGTCCTATGTTTTGCATTATGTCATGACAGTTTGGGTTAGTGACATATAATACCATTCACAATTAGTTGTAACAGCATGCATTAGTATTCCCATTCACCAAACACCCAGATATTCACACCATTGAACAGCATGCATAACACATGCATAATTTGAACAGCAATACACAGTCCAACAACATGCAGGGTTAATTGATGGCAACAGGCCATCAGGTTTGGATGTATGAACAGGGCAGATGCATCAACAGACATGCAAATATATATGACCCAACAGGACAAACGTCCAGGGGTGTTAATTGTGATTGCACATACCATTTTCACGTGGAATGGGTTATATGTGGTTATAGGGTGGGGTGAAGAAAATAATATTAACACCTTCAAATACCAATACATATGCTGTACATTTCTAATAGCTACAGATATATACACACTACTGTTCTAACTACAGTTTCCTATATGATAACTATTTCAACTTGGTGATAGGACTGTTACTGCAACATCAATATACATTTTATTGTTCTTCATACACATTCACATCTAGCTTTGTTCAGCTACATCATCCTGCTACATTTGCTTTATATAGCTGTAGACAAGTGTGGATGTTTGGTATATCAGACAATCATCATATCTGCATATTGCAGACTGAGAGCAACATATCCAGATTTTGGGATACACATTCCAGATGCAGCAACACTTTGAACAGATTTCGCTGTTTGGTTTTGATTCTCACATGCATTTCATTCTGTCTTGACTGCAGTATACTTTATTCAGGGTTATTACTACTGTATTGCTGGATTCATGACACTTTCTCACACTCTCTCACTTGCTTTCATTTTACTATTCAGGATGGTACTTACTTCTAGGCTTTATTGACATGTTTTACCTGTAGTTATTACAATCCTTTCCAGCAGTCTCACTTCTGTCATGTTTCAGTATTTCAACAAAGATATATTTCACACATGTGATTTCATCATCTTCTGCAGCTATACTTTTCAGCCTGCTGCAGGTTGTGTACTATTTTCTTACAGGTGGGGCATTTTTATTTCAGAATTTATGTCAGACAGTTTCATTTTTCGGTTTAACTTACAGGCTGAAACACACTTTTGTAATCAACCAATACTTGCAGACACTTTCACACTGTTACTTGCACATTTTATTCCTTAGTGACTACACTGCACTCTTTTGCTGACTGTCATACTTTTATATTCCTTTACAGTTACTGGTAGTGGATTACTGACCTGCCTGGTGGCGCAACCGCACCAGCCTATCGCCATAGGCTATGCAGTTCGCAGAACGGACACCTGCAGCTGTAATATAAATGAAGTAATATTGGAATACACATCTTCATAATATCAGCTAGTTTAATTTCTTACATACATAATTAACTGTAACTTACTCAGTAGTGGGGTGTTGGGTGTTTGCCGGGCCTCCTGGATCCAAAGGTTCAGTTGGTCCTGCTTGCATCTCTTCAGGTCCACATGGTGGTGACAGATCTGCTCACCAGTCCTTCGAATCCCTGTGGCACTGGTGAGATCATGAGCCAACCGGTCCCACGCCTCAGCCCTGTATGCTCCCCAGAGGACCTGGCCCTGCATGAGTTGGGCCTCATGATTGTGGACTAGGAGCCAGACCATGTACCTGGACTCCTCAATGCCCCACCTCTGTGCTCGAAAGCAACTACCCTCTCCTACTCCTGTCATTCTGCCTGCAGTTCAGTTCTACAATCGTTTATGCTGTGTATTCCTGCCTATGGGGCTTATATAGTCTTTTTTCCCCGCACATATCTGTGATTGGCCATTTTGGAATTGTATCAACTTCAGTAAACCTGCATTGTCATGCTCCAGTTTGTATTCTTTCCTATATATTAGCTATTATTGCATTTCTAGGTCCTGCTGTCATGGCTTAGTGGTTTAGTACCTTGACTATGGTGTATAGTATCTTGTGTTCGAACCTGGCCACTGCTTTTTATTTTTCATGACTGTCTAGACATGCTGAGGGGTGTGTCTGTGTAAAGGCAGTTTTGATAAGGTTGCTCAACGTTGCCTGTCGGTTAGCTTGTTTGCGCGGTGCGCAGCTCCGCGCAAACGGGGTACGCTGGTTTAAGCTTCATGTGGCTATCGGCACACATATTACGCTCAGCTCAGTTAAGGGCACATAGATTTAGCGTGTTAAACCACTGCTCAGCTACGAGCACTCATTTTGCACCAGTTAAACCACTGCTCATCTACGGGCAGATGCACTCACCCTGTTAAACTGTAGCTCAGCTATGGGCACATCTGGCATTTTTTATTCTTTTGTTACCTCACATTTCTTCAATATAAATGGGCTATTTCATTACATTTTACATAAAATGTGGTTTTATGTGTACATATTTGACAGGGACTTGTTTAATGCTTATTTTGCTAAAAATAAAAATTGGTGTTGTGGGGGCTCGAACCATGAATGCCTGCTCTTCAGCCAACATCTCTACCACTACACTATTGCTTCTTGGCTTATTTTGCATATTTAGTTCTTATATGCTTTCCCACTGCCTGCTAACTGTAGCTGCGCTACGGGCATGCCCGCACAAACGAGCGCACTCACAGTTAAACATTTTTACAATTTAAAAAAATATATAACATGTTTATTTATATGTTTTCTGTTCATAGTCTGTGGGGGCATGTGTTGTGTTCTGTTTATTCACATTTCCGTGGACTCTGTCGTGGGTGTTTACTTTGGGCACTTTTCCTCTTCTGGGGGCATGTCCGCTTACAGGGCTCGGCCTACGGACATGCCCCCTACTGTCTTACATGGACCGTGTTAGCCTTAGGTGTGATTCAACATGCTCTCATGAATATGCAAAGCATGCTGACATCACCCCGTTTAACTGCAGCCTCCATGTATGAGGAGGCTTCATGAATCCTGCCCAACATGTTAAATACTTTTTTATTAATCTCACTCCCCTTCCTGATGCCAGCATGAGTTTCTTTGGTATTTGCAAATGCTTCTTTTACTTTCAGAAAATGCTAAGATACTCTGCACTATGTATTTTGTAAACTGTTCTTGAATGAAATGCCTGTAAGCAGCTATTTATTTGCTTAAGTTGCTGTTGGTCTTCTTTGCTGTTGCGGTGTGCACATTATCTAGAGAATAGCATGAAGAGGTACAAACCTGGTTCCCTATTTTGAAGGGGTTGGCCAAGTATATATCAATTCCTGGATTTTCTTTACAATTACCTGAAAGGACACATCCTAGCAAAAAACACACTGATGTATTAGGAAGAAAAGCACCTGAACTGATAATGGAAATTACTGATTCCATCTTGTCAGTTTGCACATTTCTTAATTTATTTGTGAATTAGAGTTAATATTTTATAATAAAGTGTACTATACAGAGGTTTGCTCAGCGCAACCCTGCTGATTACAGAACCGATCATTTCCACTGTCAGTCCCAATATTCATGGTTCAGTTTTCCAAAAACATACTTATTAAAAATGAAATATCAATCTGCTTAATGCTAACCTTTAGGCATGGGTCTCTGTATTGTTAGTTGGAGCATCATTGTGACAGTTCTGTACACATTTTCTTCCCTGAATGCATGAAGTGAAATAATGTCATGAGACATCCTTGGTCATCCTTTCTCCTCACCGGTACACATACAACTGCCATTTAGCTTTAGGCTCAAACATCAAGTTACTGATCTCAACTAGGAATCGGGCACTTGGTGAGAAAATTATGGCTGCATTGTAGGAAAAAAAACCCGTCTCTGGATCACTCCATCTTTCTGATTACCACAGACTTGAAGTATGCAGTTTTCTGATACATGTGAATCAAAGTCATCGAAACAAGAATGCCAAAATGTGCTTTCTTTGAAACATGTATAGTTCTGATGGCTTGTATTCTGTGGGGTTGCTTTTTGAAATGAATATAAAATTAAGGTTTGATGATTTTGTCCATAGATTATTTAATTTACATGTTTCTGGTTTGTAGATGCTGCTAATGTTTGAACTACAACTGCATTTCAGTTTACTGCAAGAAAATTTTGCAAATAGTGTACAAGAGCACATTTCCTGTTTCTTTGCCTTCCTTGTTGTTTTGTGACTGTGAAATTTAAATGATTTTGGTGCTGATATCAAACCATGGAAGAGTAAGAGGCTTGTTATCTTGGGAAAAAAATTCAATTCTATGTCTGTAGCAGTCAGTTTTGTGTTTGTTATTTGCAGATTCAGTTGTGTTCTATTCTTTCTTTTGATTCGATTATTTGATTCCTAGCGGAAATGCTCACTCTTTATAAATAAAACAATGACTTGCCTCGTCAGACTGTATTTATAACCAAATAAATAAATAGATTAGAGTTACAGATGAAAATTTTGAAATAATGTTTCAGGAACTTCTATAACTGGTGATATTTACATGTAAATAAATCTATGTCACTGCACCTTGGCCAGAAAGGAGAAGCAGGAGGAGAAAGAAATGCTCAATCAGAATGTGTAGAAGAAAGCAGTGTTCTACTTCAGGTAACAGTGAGAAACGTCCCTACTTTCTAAAGCATGAGCCACATTTACTGCTTTTACAACTGTATAGATACATCAATTAGATTCCTTTTTTCTGTCACTCTTCTAAATCCAACAGGTTAATAGGAGAGCACCGCACTCAGCGGTACATGCACCACTGTGTAAATAGATGCTGGCATTGTTATTTATGAGGGTCACAGAAAAATAATGTTTATCTTTTCATTCTCTCTTTCTCGATATCTCCCTCTCTAGTTCCTCTGTTATTTCCTTTCACATCTTTCTCTCATCTCTGCAGGAGTGTTTCCCCAAAACCACTGCAGAGAAAGCTACAGCACATGGTCTGAGAGAATATCTTCTAGCATTTTGCAAGCTCTGTCTCATCATATTTACAAGCAAAGTACCCAGTATTGTTGCACTTAAAGTCATTTTGGAGATTTTAGTACTTGTTTTCTTATTTTATTAAAATTGTCATTGTTTTCTCTGACAAAAGTAATTGGATTTGTGATTTGTCCGAGTCCCCTTCAATAAACACACATTACACCGGATGACGTTCTACAACATTTATTAAACTTCTATAACATAGCTTTGATAACCAATATTTATTAATTACAACCAAACATAATATAACCGATTTAATCACAACATAAACATCCATGTAATGTTGGTCAGGACAGTGTGGCCTCACTCATCCTGACCCAGTAAGCAGCGTCCTTCCCTCCACTTGTTTATATTTACCACTTAAAGATCCAGCACCAGAGGGGGAACAGAAGAGAGCAAGCCTGTCTCTTTTCTCCACCCTACCCGGACTGATGAAATAGCCACAATCCTCACCAATCCATCAAAAAAGAGGGGGAGAGTGGGTAGCACGTTCACACCAAAATGTGATTCCTTTCCCAGCTAAACATGCCTAAACCCCTTAAGCCCCTCCCTCTTTACATAATTTCCTTCCAATCATCCCTCCTTCCCATTTAATGATTTCATCTCCCCCACCCTCTTAACCCCCACTGATATAGTTAGCTATCCCGTTCTGAAAATGTCCCTGGACAAATTGGTTTGTTACCAAACCTCATTTGTCCTGGTCCCCTTCAATAAACACATATCATACCGAATGAAGTTTGACTACCTTTATTAAACTTTCATAACATAGCTTTGATAACCAATATTTATTAATTACAACTGGACATGGTATAGCTGATTTAATTACAACTTAAACATCCATGTAATGTTGGTCAGGACAGCGTGACCTAACTCATCCTGACCCAGTAAGCAGTGTCCATACCTCCACTCACTTACATTACTCATGAACCAGCATCCAACAACTCACTTCATATACCATCTATTGAATTACACCTCCAACTAAATAACCTGCATCCTTACCTCCACTTGCTTATATTTACCAATTAGACATCCAATACCAGAGGAGGAAAAGAAGAAGCCAAACCTGTACCTCTTACCTGCCCACCAGCCTAACCAGGCTGTCCCCCCTCTCTCCTACCAAAATTTCAACAACCTAACCACCCACACAAAAGAAGAGGGTTGTTCAGCCAAACATCATTCGGTGTACACATCTTCTCTAAACCCAACTGAATCCCTATCAGCAACCCCAAAGGCCCTGTCGTATGAGCACCAAAAGCTGCCACTGGACTAAACCAATGATCCCTTTCCCAGTACTAAAATAAAAATAACCACATCTTTGCATAACTTCAGTACATCAACTAATTCCTCACTCATTCAACAACCAATATTAACCTCACAATGAGCCTCAAGATATTACCTGCCCTAGATAACAACAAAACATTAAACCTAATGCCACATGAAACCACACAAAGGCAGATGTCTACCATCATCCTAACCAACAACCCTATAAAGTCAAAAAGCATTCCTGGCATCCTTCCCACCATCCAGTACCATAGTAGCACATAATGACCATCCTAGCCTTTAAAAATCCACAAAACACTTCCTGAATGACTAAACACAACCATAGCATCAATGCCCCAAAAAAGTGTAACCCCCTGAGCTCCATATCTCAACACCAATCCCTGCAACAAAACCCATCTTGACAATAGTCAAAGCCTTTCCCTCTTCCCTTTTACCCTACCCCGACCCTTCAAACCAATGCCGTTAACAAAATGAATTCACTCAAACTTGTCATTCATGCAACTGAAGTAGTCATAGATACATCCTCCTGACCGACTAAACTGGATAACCTTGCTCCAAAGCCTGTCAAATAACTAAATCTTTCCATCAAAATGCCTCCCACAGACAGCTATAACCCACACCTAAGTAAGCTAACCTAGCCCTACCATACCGTATATCTGACTGATAAAGAGGTGCCCCAAACTCCTGCAGCAAGCCTTTAATCTGAATGTACGCAGTACACCTCCGCAAAAAAACACAACCCATCCCACAACAAATGGAAGTGAACCGTAATCTCTGACAATCTCTAAACCTAGTCGAGTTAATTGAAACTCCAAATGCTCAGCATCCCAAATTCTCCCACCATCCTATCATCCACCTAACCAGAAACAACCCCCCAATTATGCCCCCCAAACATAACATCTCCTATAAAATGTGTAAACAAAATGCAAATTCCCCATGACCAACCCTATCCACCTGCCCCAAGAGCCATCCCAGTGAATTACTCAAAGGCAAACCAATGGTAAACTACTCCAACTTATTAAACCCTTTCTGATACCAATGCAAATCCTCACGAATAATCCAATACATCTACCAAAAGCTCTGCCTCATTAATCCACCGCTTACCCTTAGATTCCCCATTAAAACTTTCCTATCAATGCATCACCTCTGCATCCAACAGCAAATGCTAACTTGGCTCAAATACTCTACTTATCCTTAAGTCACACCTAAAACATACAAACTGAATAACCTACCCATTCTTACACCACTATAGCTTGACAATCACTATCTTCCTCGTCATAAATGAATAGTCCTACTGTTTGACCCCCCGCACTCCTTGATTCAATAAATAACATCAAAATCCTTAAGAAAAAAAAACATGTATTACCCATGTAACAAATTCAAGCTGCTGCAGTCTCAATGACCCAACATCTCTTTCACACACACACTGCAAACTCACCAAAATGAGTAAGTAAAATTACATCAGTACCTGCAAACTCATTCCCTTCAGCTCCAGCAATCAAAAACTCCTTTGTATCAACTTCCATCACCTGATAAGACCTCATCCTTCAAGCCACCAGCTTATATGACCTCTACACTGATCATGTGTGACTGCATTATGTAGCACTCCGACATCTAAAACACCCAACTTAACACCACCATCTGCGAAGTAAGAAAAAAATGTAAATCATCTGAAATACAAACACATTTGATGACAACTACCCACCCAAATGCCCTCAATAAATCCACCTTCCCTTGCCATGAGCAGGTCCCTATTACTACTTGACCAAAAATGTTGCAGGACTGAATATCACCTCATCCAAGTGAAAGGCCTTATGTGTGCACACCAGCTGCATTATAAAGTTATAGGAATAAGTAGTGTGTAATCATTTCCCAAAATCTCAAACCTCCACCAGTAAAATGGGTCTATATCATATATTCAAAATTCCAAAATATCGAACACAATAAGCTCAAACTTGGAATTTCAAAATATGATAACATCAAACTCAGAATAGCAAATTTTTTCCCAGGGAAAAAAATTGCTGTTCCGAGAAACATACACACAACACAAGTACACCAAAATAAATAAACTACACACATACACTTAACAAAACTCTACTTCTAACCCTACACTACACCGTACATACATTCCTATTTATCCACTAACCTTAACCCACACCCTAACCCTAAGGTCTGTAACTATCGCACACTTACCCTACAGAACTATACACAAACAAACTAATAAATACACGCACATACACTTAACAAAACCCTACTTCTAACCCTACACTAAACCATACATACATTCCTAACTATCAGTTACCTTAACCCGCACCCTAACCCTAAGGTCTGTAACTATCACACCACAGTGGAGGAAATAGCGAAGCCACAGAATGGCCCACCAGAATCTTGCCCTGGGTAATAATTTGATGTTCCAGGGCTATTTTCATCCTTCAATGTAGTTGGTTCGATATTATAACATTGAAAGTTTTGCAACTTTGATGTTATAATATAGACCAAATAAAACTATGGCCCTCAGCCACAAAATGCACCCATGGAATATCTTTTTTTTTTAATACTCACCTCCTCCCCACTAGGCAGCAAGATTCTGATCACTTTGTAAAATATGAGTTCCCTTAAACCATCACGAGCAGTGATAATGACTTGAGCACACTTTAGCAAGAAGTGCAATACCATAAAAAGGGTGCATATTACCCTAACCGCCTTCATGACCATATTAAGCCTAACTAATTCCCTCATGTAAACAAATTCCTGCACCTTGTGTTTGTTAAGACAGGCATTTTAATCCGTATGCCAACCGCCCAATAGATGCTTACTCAAGAACTCTGGATAACCTTGTAACTATTGAAAGAACAAAGGCCCATAGTTAAGAACACCATTCAACACCACCCAACAAACCCAGCAAGGTGATACAGCAGCAGGCTGCTCCCAAGCAGGAACTACCTTAAAGGTATAATCTCCGGGACTCCCCAGTCCATCACTACTCTTGTCCTCAAAACCTGCCAAGAACTAGCCTGAAACCCCAAGTTAGCAGGATGCCAACCCTGGTCATTCTGTGAAATTTAAATTCATTATACATTAACAGGCATATTACAACAAATATATAAACATGTTTAAATTGACAGAAAGGTGACTGAAGAGAAAATTAAACACAGTCCATTCTGAATGTTATATTACAAATAATATATTCATTTCAAATGGGCCTTCAGCTGCATATTTGATATTATACAGGAAAGTGTCCACAAAGATCACAGCTGCATTCCCACCCCACATAGCATTGATTATGCAATAAGATAACCTCAGCAAAAGTACATGTTTCCTTGCATTACCTTGGAAACATTGCAACCCACCTTCTGGTGCATCCACAAGTCAGTACAAAAGTTGGTAATCCTTATCTACAAATAGTATATGTTCGTCTAGTGATGTCAGTCTAAAGCATCAACTGAATATGTAGCTCTACTGATGTCAGCCAAAAGACTCACTTTATACATTCTTTTACCAGTGGTTGCCAGAAGCCTGACTTTCTATGTACTTGATGTCAACTGGAAGCCTCATTATTTATGTACCTCTGCAACTGTTAGGCAACCATGGGGCAAAGGACCAAAACTAAAGATTTTTTTTTTTATATAACTAATGGGGCTATCGATTTATGAGTTTAATGCAACAACCAGTGTGGCGATACTTCCCAACTTCTTAGAACAAGAAATCTGGGCAAATCCGTAAGCAACAGTGGGACAAAGGCACCAAGTAGGGATAATCTTAAACACTGCTGTTATCAACTGAGAAGCTGAAACAGGGTTTACATTGCATGAATTTTCTAAAGGGTATGGAGTCTGAAACTCAAATGTCTGACTTGTTTTTTTTTTTTTTTTGCTGCAGTCATTAATGAGTTGCCACTAATTAGCCAGAAAACTACATCTTACGAAAAATGTACCACAAGTATGAGGCAAATTCTGGACATTCTGCGAACAACTGAACCGTTGAGAGGTATGGGTGTGTGCAAAGATTCTCACAACAATTGCCAGTGAAGAAAGATCTATATGTTCCATGCAGAAAAGCAGACTTTTGTGTTAGCACTCCCCTTACTGCCAAGGAACCACTCCCACCTTCCTACGGTATCAATATCTTGTGCTACATGAAGAATTTTTTATTTTTATTTTTTTTTATCAATACCTCCCTTCTTCCCCAGCAGCATATCCATAGCTGTTGTATGTCCATTGTCACATCCTCAGCTGCTAGCTCAAGTGAAACAGCCCCCATAGACTGCCCATCACACTATGAAGCAGCTGCCTTAACTCTGCACCATTTGCTCAATACTAATTGCAGAATTTTGCTCATGTACTCAACACAATGTATGCATGTGTATAGCTACTTCCCATCTCACACTTACAAGCATTTACTTCAACACATAAGATCTCCAGGAAGCAGCTGCCTTACAATCTTGAAAAGCAGTCAGCTATTAATTAAATTATAAAGTCTTTTGTCTTTTCCCAATTAGGGGTTGCCACAGTGGAACTTCGGTCTGCTAATGATCGGCAGTGGATTTTTACGGTGCCCAGTTGCCAGCCCGACACCCAACCTTCAAGGAAGGCATGCCCATTCATGCTCACACCTACCTGCATGTCTTTAATGTCACTCCACCATGGGGAGGACATGCAGATTCCACACAGAAGGCACTCCAGCCGAGAAATGAACAGGAAACCCTCTTGCTGTGAGATGACAACGCTGACCGCTGCACCACCACTGTATCAATTAAATTAAATAAGGAAAAAGACATTAGGGTTACTCAGAATTAAAATGCACCCCACTTGTTTACATGAACTTTCAGGATTCTACCAGAATTTATGCAGTAGCACACTGAAGCATACATTAAATTCGGGTCCCTATTAAACTGTCGAACGTTTCAAACTTCGAATATCATATGGTCGACACCATATGATCGAATTTTGAAAAGTTTGAAGCTGAAAGGCAATGGCTCCATACACACAGAATGGGAAAATTTCCATTTTCTGCACTAAAGTGTGGTCTTGGAGTTGGTATATTTAAGTAGGGGGGGTGTAGGGTGCAGGGGGGCTTGCTCCCCTGCTCAGAGCATTAAGGTAAGATTTCTTTTTTTTTTTTTTTTTTTTTTACTTTTTCATAGTATATTCAAGGTTGCAAGTTTCACTTATATAGGTTCATAGGTTCATACTAGGCTATCTGCCCTAGGGCATTTATAAGCCTAGCCAGAGTGTGTATGGCTTTCACCACCCATTTTAAATTAATTTTGCTATGCCCTTTTTCAAGGTTAGTATACTGTGCCTCTGTCTAACAGTGACACAGAAGTGATACCCGGGGTAAACCTACAATCTCCCATCCACTCATCAAGATTCCTCTTGAAGAGAGTCAATGAGGGTTGTCGAACATATGAGGTTCAAAATTGCGAAGCTTTGAATATATAATATAGACCTATTAAATTCTGATCCCACCATTAATTTTCACTGTATACCATAACCAGGTGATAACAGGAAGGATGTACAATGTTAGCCTGGAATAACTGAGGGTGCACATGCTTATGCAACTGAAGTATACATTAAATTCTCATCCCACCATTAAATTTTACTGTATACCATAACCAGGTGATAACAGGAAGGATATACAATGTTATCTTGGAATAACTGAGGGTGCATATGCTTAAGAAAAGAAATACACAATGCTTGATGCATGCCCATATCAACGTTAATGGATGATAAGGAAAATGTTCCAGTATAAGAACAAAAGCTATACGGACTGTCTGAATGGCTGGTGAAATCCTCCATGATGATTACAGAATGCCAAAGAAAGGCCTCCATCAAACAAGCCCAAGAAACTGGTAAAAATCCATAAGGAAGCGAACCACAGCCACTTCATCACCATGAACCTTCTGCGGTTGATTTATATTTCCTTGAAAACCCTTTTTTCAACAGGTAAGAAAGGCATGTTATAGAAGCACATCCCCAGAAAACTGCCGACAGAACATCCCAATGGAAAGACAATGCTCCGAGGCCAGAAATGACCCTGCACCCTCCATCTGTGAGGGCAAGACCCCAACCACCATGCCATCAATTGCTGGTGCATACCAAAGATTCTTCATTGCCCACTATTGTATGACATTCACCCCTAAAACGATATTGGTCTATGTTGTTTGCAAGACAGTTGATGTCTGCTGCTCTTACATAAATCTTCTTATGTTAGTGTTCATATATGCTTTCTGTTTACTCTTACTGTCTCTTGCACATGTAATGGAAGTGGAGTAGTATCCTGCCCTCCCCTCCAGAATAGAGAGCAAAAATACCACAATGATACCTCCTAAACTTACATTGTGTGTATTTGTTTATTTGCTGGCTTGTTTGTTGTTTTATTGTGCATGTGTTTGTGGGAGAAGAAAGCACATCCCCCTGACTGTTAGCTCCACACTGCTCATGAGCAGTGCTAACCGTTACTGGTCACAGCTGAGGAAAATTGCGCAGAACATGGCACAATAGACTTCCCACAAAGGAGCCCAACTACCACCTCTGATAAAGTGCAACAGACCAGCAGAACGGAGAACACCAGCCAACAATTTCCAACCCACAATGTCACACAGCACAGTGCAAGCATTCCTACACTACCCTAAAGCCATGCAGTAATATATATCTTCCCAAAACGTAAATCCTTGTGGAAAGTCACAAACCCTCACCTTTTCATTATGCAGTACAGAATTTATTTCCAATTCTCAAAAGGAGGTACCATTATCAAGAGGTAGATGGAACACACTGTATTACCACCACACCACATGTACACCACTACCAAGCAAACACCAAAACACAGAGTTATGCATTCCACAACCTTATAACTGCCTACAAAGT
Organism: Protopterus annectens; assembly: GCF_019279795.1. Classification (NCBI taxonomy): domain Eukaryota; kingdom Metazoa; phylum Chordata; order Ceratodontiformes; family Protopteridae; genus Protopterus; species Protopterus annectens. The sequence goes on from NC_056733.1 coordinate 324,692,553, forward strand.
ATTTTGCTGAATCAACCTCACTAACGAACAATGCAGAATACAACTCTCCCAAGACTGCCAGAATTCCCTAGCATTTACTTCCCTATTGCCCCTCACCTTACATAACCACCATGGGTCACAGAGAGCCAGAAACATATATGAAACAGGAAAAGAGCACACTCTTATCTCATGATATGAAACCAATAACATCCCAAACCAACATCATCCAACTAGTAGGTCCTGAACTCGACTGAGAGTGAAAGAACTTGACTGAGAAGGGGAGAAGAAAAAAAAAAAATATATATATATATATATATATATATATATATATATATATATATATATCAGATACATAGCAACCATTGACCTCCATTACCTGCCCACAACGATACCAATATACCCAGGTTGTCTCAGACATAAACTTGCCATCTGGCAAGTTCACACCAAAATGTGATTCCTTACCCAGCTATACATGCCTAAACCCTTAAGCTCCCCCTTAACTCATTTCCTCCCAATCATCCCTCCTTCCAGTTTAACCCTTTCATCCCCACCCTCTTAACCCCAACTAATATATTCAGCTACCCCCTCCTGAAGATGTCCCTGGACAAATTGGTTTGTTACCAAACCTCATTTAAACATTTCTCTGATACTTTTAAATCTGTTTATACTCTGTTCTGGTTAATCAAAGTGTTTTATATATGATTTTGTACCATTCTACCACTTTTATTACAGTTTATTTAGTTTCAGTTAAAATCGCTTATAGTGTGCATTCATTAAACCCTGGCTACTTTTACGTTTAATAGGATTTCCATTTTGTTATACTGAATGTTTTCCCTCAACAGCTTGTTCAATTGTATCTTTATTATGCTAATAAAACCATTTTCCATGACAGTCTCCATGGTATAGTAGTTCAACTATATATATTCTTTTTGTTGAATATGAACATTTGAAAGTTATCCATCTCACAATGCTCTATATGACTGCTATGTGACATGAAAGAACACATACACTCCACGCAAACTCCTGCAGACTCCTTCCCCATGCACAAACTACAACATACATCACACAGTAATATACATAAATGCTGAAATACACTAGCACATCCAGGGGGAGCATAACCCATTCCTCAAGGGTGTTATCAAAGCGTAGAGTGGAACACAGTTAAAAAGCAACACTTCCTTGTTCAATGTTAACTACCTCAGAAAATACTGCACACAAGGCATATATCCTTTAATTATTGTTCTTCTTGCTGAATCTACAGTAACACAGTACACTATCTACTATATACGTGGTAATATGAGTACAGTCATGTACACCCCCACATTGCCAAATCTGATACTGCATCAGGAGGTGCAGACAAAAGTACAGGGTAGCATAGGTCACCAAATTCATATTGGCTTCCATGTGGAAAAGAAGAACATCCACACCCTGTTCCCCTTATTACACAAAATAATGCACACATATAATACACTAAACATGAACTTTTTCCATGTCAGAATCAAAAATGAACTTCTCATTCCTTTTCATTAAATAGACAACTGAGCAGTTTCCCCTCATTCAACTACTTTATTATAATGTATTCATCTAAAGCCCCCAGAGTAGCTGCAGTACACCACAATATGCTGCTTTACAGATACTCACAGTTTCACACAGACTTTCTGCTAAAAGCACCTCGGTCAGTGCCAGCTTTAAATCACTCCTCGAGCTCCATCGTACAATCCAGTTGAAAAGACTGCACCAAATCTAAAGTTAAAAATAAGCATTCTACCTTGATTTTGATATAGTGCCCACATTCTTTAAGTGTTCATAGGAAAAAAATCTTACCACACTCTGTTTCTTCAGTGTCATCACACTCTAGGCTTCATCACATCTGGCCTCAGCACAAAACTGTGCATACATTCATTGACACTTGCCTTTAGCCCCTATTTTTGGGTCTATATTGAAAGACCGAAGAAGTGTTTCATCAAACACCTCTTGGTCGACACATAAAGAGCGAACGCACTAAAGTGCAAATGCTCAAAACAGTGATTTCCTTCCCTGGGGTGTGTTTGCCCCTTTCCTCACTGTAGTGCGATCTCGGAGTTAATATATTTAGTTAGGGGGCGTGTGGAGGGCACGGCCTCCCATGTTGTTATGTTAAAAGTGTGTGTGTGTGTGTGTGTGTGTGTGTGTGTGTGTGTGTGTGTGTGTGTGTGTGTGTGTGTGTGTGTGTGTGTGTGTGTTTGTGCTAGTGATTTATTTCTTTCCCTAGCAAAGAAATTGCTGTTTTGAACATTTGTACTTTAGTGCATTCGCTCTTTATGTGTCAACCAGGAGGTGTTCGATGAAATACCTCTTCGGTCTTTTAATATAGACCCCTAATTTCTAACACTATCAACTAGACAAGGATCCAAACCAGGTGATAAAGGTCCCTTTCCCCATCAGAATATCATTAGGCTTCCAGACTGCCCTAAGCCCCTCTGCCACTCTGCAGATTTCCTTCATGTGGGTAGGAACATGCTGAAGTCCATTATCTTGGTTCACCCAATACCCATCAAGGAGTGGTTATTTAAGCTAAAATCTAATACTATTACTTGGCATTATAGAAGATATTTCATCTAGCATATAGTGGCAAAAATAATGCCTAAAGTTTTTACAGGCATTAACATTAGAAGCAACTTGTGTCATGTGACTACATAACATTCAGTTACCCTCTTTTTATAACTAATGAAGTCAGTATATTGGGATATCCAGCTGTATTTCCTTAACTGTCCAAGCTTTCCTTTTTCAGTGTTTAAGATTCAAGTGACACAGTTTCAGGCTCCCTAATCAATTACATGCCTGTGTTTCATAAAATGTATGCATCATAATTATGAACAACCAAAATGTAGAAAAAAGTGCTTATGATAATCTCTGTTAGTCAAAAATGTAAACAATCTGAGCAAACTGATTAAGAAGTAGGCATCTGCAATATTTTTTCATAACTAGAATTCTCATGGAACACTGATATCATATGACATACCAAGTGTTCCATGGTTAAAAGCTATTGCTGATCTATTTCATTGTAAAGAGAATGTGTTATCTATTGATTCTGTAAACTATTATTCCAAATATCCTGAAGCTGCACTAATCAAAATATGATAAACATCTTGCTGTCTGTTTTTGCTGGACATTGAATTGCAGAAGAAGTTGCATCGGACAGTGGTCTAGATAGTTCAAGATTGTCTAGAAATGTGAGTTCTACATAATACAGCAAGATCAGGGCCAAGCATAAAACTATGGTGAGGAAGAAATAATTTCGTGAAAAAGGTACAAGTCTTATGAAAAAAGGATAATGCATACTGACATCCAGTTTATTAGCTATCACTTCTTATGTATAGAAACTCACCATGCCATAGCATATAAGACCAAACAGTTAGCAATGCAGTGCTGTATGAGCGGGTTGGGGAAAGGATTTTGTGAAGTGGAAGCTGTTCTCGTGGGAGTACACTGTTGAAAAGAGGTGGTCAGGGTTATAATGAGCAGTTCCAACAGTTATTAAAGGAGAAGATACTGGAACTATGGAAGATGAAGAAACCTGTCAAAAAGGCCTAATCTGTATTAAGGAAAGGGTATTTCTTAGCCAACAGGGCAAGTCCTGGCAGAATGCTAATATTTGAGGTTCACTGCAGCCAGATAAAAATGATTTCTCTTCAGCAATAGCACTACTCCTGTAAATTTACATCTGTGGACGGAATTGATGTCAACAAAGCAGTAAAGGCATTTGGCGGTGTTGATCAACCTGGAATGGGCAATCATTAGCTGAGTGAAACAAATGTGGTGGCAGCAGCAAACAGTGGTGGAGTGGATATTGTTGTCGCCTCATGGCAAGAGATTCCCCACTTTGAGTTTTAGCTGGGGTGTCTTCTGTGTGGAGTCTTCATGTCCTCCGTGTATAGACATGGATTCCTCTGGATGCTTTGGTTTCCTCCCCCATTCCAAAGACATGCAGTAGGTGGATTGGACACTCTAAATTGGCCATAGTTATGAGTATGTGTGAGTATGTAGTATGGAAGAATTATCCTGGCAGGGCAACCACCTGGCAGTGTAAACCTTGGTTCTAGATGATTGTCACTGTTGTGGTGACACCCCAACCCATTGTACAAAAATGGGAAACAAGGGCTGTGAATGGTTGGTAGTGCAAAACGCTGCTTTATCCCTGTTTTGCAGCATAAGATTTTTCAATAGTAAGTCTGACTGACACTTCAAAAACAGTTTATTTTCTGGCTCTTTAATTTTGCAATCAACTGGATGAGAAAGTCATGTTGGCAAGTGATATGGAAAGTTTTAATATTAGCAAGGTCCAGCATTCTCCATTATCACTGGATTTTTTTTCTCAGATTTCTTTTCTGTTAACCAAAAAAAAAAAAAACACACAATGCCATGGCAGCTGCCTAAAGACCTTTTCTTTTAGCAAGATTGTTTTTCTCTGATATGTACCAAACTTAAATATATGATTTTTTTTTCACCTTCGGGATTAAGCTATGTTGAAGTAAATGTTAGTTTCATTTGAATCCTAAGCAATGTCTAGTGAAAATCCATCTGCTGTTTAGGGTACTTAGAAGACCTTTTCTTTTACTTGTTAGCATGACTTTCTTATGCCATCTATCTGGTATGCTGGGCACTGGTACATATAATAACAGACATTAAGGAGGTAGATGGTAAACGGCCTCAGAGGTGTCATTGAATAACTTGAAGTAACACATTTTGGTAATTATATTAAGTTGTTTCCCTGAGATACACTCTCATGTAAATGTAAACCTCATTTCCATTGCTTTGGGCAGCACGGTATAAAAGGATGTCATATGTTAGAAACATAGAAGCTGCATTTATTTTTCAAAATAATTAGTGTAAAAAACTAATAACATCTCCCAGTCTTGTTTCTGCTCAAGAGCTAAAGTTTTGGCTGACAGAAAATAGGGACTTTCTTGCTCCTTGCCTATTACTGCCAGTAGCAATTTGTTTTCAGTCCATGAGTGTGTAGTTAGAATGAATTTTAGAAATGCACAGATGGCCACAACAACTTCACACCATATACAATTAAGTCTTCATCATTTAAAAACATGTTTTCAAGACTTATAGTGTTTGCAGTTGTACTTTTCCTCTCAGACTTACTAACTATGGTTATGAAGAACCGAAGAACTAATTTAGCACTGACTTCTTATCCCTCACTTATGCAAGGTCTAGTGTTTTTTCATTTTCTCTTAAAGTGGCACAAAAGAGTAAGGCAATGTTAGAAATGAACTGGTAACCTTATGAGGGTATATGTCTTCATTATTACTAATGTTATTCTGGAAGAGGATAAACAAGTTTAATTCTTTGCATATTTGTTCCTGGCTACTTTTTCATACATATAGTAATGAAATTTAGTACATGCCTTCTACTTTGTAATATCGGGTAGACCTCGTGAAGTAATAGCATAATCAGAATTACTCACTGAAGTATCTTACTTCTAATTTGTTTCCTGTTTCTGGATTCCTGGAAAATATTGCAAGGGAGCTCATCATTTCTTTTGAAAATGCAATCGATGAATTACCACATGTAAAATATTATTTAACTGTTATGGTATCCATAAAAATGTGAGGTGAATACGAATCACCATTTCAAACTTTGGAAAAATGGGGGTTTAAATCTTCCTAACATAGAAATCTATGCAAAAGCAGTAACAATAAAAATAATTTTTAATTGGACATATATAAACTATATAATAATTGGAAAAATGTACATCTTCAGTTACTAAATATTGATAAACCAGACTCTTTAGACACAATAAATTCTAAATGATATCATCCTTTCTGGATTTTTATCTGTAAATATTTCCAAATACTTACAACTTCCCTTCTAGCTAAGCATGCTTAAACTCGATCTTAAAAAAAACAGACTATTATTAATTAAATTGAATTATAATTTGTGGTTTGATTCTTTAATTCCCTTTTTATTGAATAAAAATGTTATGAATAAGCTACCTCCTAATACTTTAAACTCTTGGAATAATAAACACCTTTACTACAGATACCAGTGTAGCGAAGGAATTTCATGTACATATGTTGATACTATTTGTTTAGAATTTAATATAAACAATAATGATTTAGATTATTTACAATTAGTTTTAACAGGATTACAAACAATGTTTTCAATTTACTCAAATTCGACAACAGATAAAGTTCCTGAATGGATATTGATGCTATTGGAAATTACTTATAAACACTGATAATTAAATAACTTAATTTCAAAATTATAATCTTTTGAAATTTGATAAGAATTTTTGGAACTTTTTACAAAATAATTTCCCATAACTTTCACTGACCAAAAAAAAATCAACTTATTTCCTCTATTAAAATACATCTTGGACTCTTTATTGGAGTTTATTTACCTGGAAGTATTTATTTAGATAATTTATAATTGCATCTATAGTTGCTAAAATGACAAAAGACACCCCCATTGGTTGTTGTAGATTTAATAAACAAATTAAAGAAAATTGGTCACATATGTTTCTTTATTGTGTAATGGCTCAGAATTCTTGGATAAATATTCAAATAATTCAAGATTTTTTAAAAGCATTATGGAATGATACATTTATTTTAACAAAAGAAATGATTCACTTAAATGTTCTAGAGTCTGACATACAAAGGAAAGACTTTTCTTTTTTAACATGGTCAATACTAGCAGTAGCCAGGAAAACTATTACTAGAAACTGGAAATCTTCTTCAGAGACAAAACTTGAAGACTTTCTTACTCTTCTAAAGGAAGTTGCAATTAAAAAAATGAAAGTAAAAGAAGGAAGAATGTAACCAAAAAAAAAAAAAACTAAGGAATAAACCTTGGATGAAAGTGTTGGCCCTTATTGATTTACATCTGCCAGTCATTTAAATAGTTAAACTATTGTTACAACTGTTATGTTTTATTCATTATTTTGTTGGTCTCAGGCTTATGTATATATTGTAAATATTTATAATCATGTTTGTTTTTTTAAAAGATGATTTGTCATATACTTGTATTATATCATGATCAAAATTTATCTTTTTGTAACTTTATTTTTCCTTAAATCATTAATTGTATTAATAGTATTTAACTGTATTTTTGTAGTCCAGTAGAAGCATATGTCTTTGTTTATGCAGAATGTTTTTCATGCGGGTTCATTTTAAATATTTAAATACTATGTTGCTAGCCTATTAATCACCGACAGTCATACTTTCTATGATCTGAGACTGCTGTGCTTAAAAAATAGGATTTTGTTGTCTTCATTAATTTGCTGATTTTGCTTGTTTGTTTGGAGTGTTCGGAGTGTAAGTCACAGTAATATTTAAGCACACAGCTATCTTGCTAACACAAAAAAATATTAAAGATTACCACACAAAAACTAATTTTGACATGCCAAATGCTGACAAAGTAAAACTGCTTGAACTCTAATTTAATGCAACAATATGCAAACAAGTCATGTGTATCATTGTATAATCATAACTGGGTGACTGACAAATGCTTTATCAAAAGCTGCATGGTTAAAATTGAATAAGTGAACACTTGTAATGAATTTGAAAAATGGCATCCATTTGCTCAATTAAAACTATGACCACATCAGGACATGCAGACATTTCAGATCTTCTTGGCAACTTTAAATTATTACAGTAACCCTTGACAGGCATGCCCCAAAACTGTGGGGGTCACTAGAATGAAGATGAGAAGTCTAATAATGCACATCCTGGGATATTCTCTTTCTAATTAACACATACTTACCAGCTCACAGGTAAGTACTTGGCTAGTTGCCCTTTGGGGCCATTTTAAGTTAGACAATTTTCGTCAATGGTAGGAGTCAAACCTTGCACCCTTTGTTTGTGAGGTAAACATATTAACCAACATGCCAACCCATCTATTTAAAAAGCCCTGCTTGTATCAAGTTTATATCACCCTAGATGGGGCTCCAACCCACAATCATTGGCTTAAGAGGTGATTCCCTTATCCATTAGGTCAATGGTACTTGACTAAAAAGAGCTAGAAACTTTCAGTATATACTGTAAGTTTCAGTGTGAGTTGCATGTAAAAACAATAAACTATCATTTTGACTCTCATAAACTAGAAGATGTAAGGGACCAGTAATGTAAGCAATGTCATCTGTGAAATGATTAAGTTTGCAGAGGTCAGGAAACATTACTTTAAAGGGAAAGATATTATAAACAGTATTTTTTTTTTTTTTTTTTTAGAAAATAAGTCACTTAGTGTGCCATAGCACTCCTTTTTTCTTACCCCTTCTAAGGACCCATTGGAGTAAAAAGAGGTAGGAATGGAAAATTGTTTCTGAAACAATTGCATAACATGCAATCACTCTTCTCTCACATATACTAGCAAAGAGAATCTTAAAAGGGAATATATTGCAAATAGCTTCTTTTGAATAGATTTTTGTTCGCTCAGGTCAGAACCTGTTTATTTCTCTACTTGAGTGAAATAGTTGAAAAAGAGAACAGAAGCAGAAAAATAGACAATATGTTAAAAAGACAAATCATTTTCAAAACACAGTGCAAAAACTGTCCATCATATTCTACATCAGAAGTACTACTCCACTTATTATCCCAGCACATCATATTCTATATAAAAAGTACTACTACACTTATTATCCCAGTACATCATATTCTATGTCAGAAGTACTACTCCACTTATTATCCCAGCACATCATATTCTATGTCAGAAGTACTACTCATTATCCCAGCACATCATATTCTATGTCAGAAGTACTTCTCCACTTATTATCCCAGTACATCATATTCTATGTAAAAAGTACTACTCCACTTATTATCCCAGCACATCATATTCTATGTCAGAAGTACTACTCCACTTATTATCCCAGCACATCATATTCTATGTCAGAAGTACTTCTCCACTTATTATCCCAGTACATCATATTCTATGTAAAAAGTACTACTCCACTTATTATCCCAGCACATCATATTCTATGTAAAAAGTACTACTCCACTTATTATCCCAGCACATCATATTCTATGTCAGAAGTACTACTCCACTTATCATCCCAGCACATCATATTCTATGTCAGGAGTACTACTCCACTTATTATCCCAGCACATCATATTCTATGTCAGAAGTACTACTCCACTTATTATTCCAGCACATCATATTCTATGTCAGAAGTACTTCTCCACTTATTATCCCAGTACATCATATTCTATGTCAGAAGTACTACTCCACTTATTATCCCAGTACATCATATTCTATGTCAGAAGTACTACTCCACTTATTATCCCAGTACATCATATTCTATGTAAAAAGTACTACTCCACTTATTATCCCAGCACATCATATTCTATGTCAGAAGTACTACTCCACTTATTATCCCAGTACATCATATTCTATGTAAAAAGTACTACTCCACTTATTATCCCAGCACATCATATTCTATGTCAGAAGTACTACTCCACTTATTATCCCAGTACATCATATTCTATGTAAAAGTACTACTCCACTTATTATCCCAGCACATCATATTCTATGTCAGAAGTACTACTCCACTTATTATCCCAGTACATCATATTCTATGTAAAAGTACTACTCCACTTATTATCCCAGCACATCATATTCTATGTCAGAAGTACTACTCCACTTATTATCCCAGTACATCATATTCTATGTAAAAAGTACTACTACACTTATTATCCCAGCACATCATATTCTATGTCAGAAGTACTACTCCACTTATTATCCCAGTACATCATATTCTATGTAAAAAGTACTACTCCACTTATTATCCCAGTACATCATATTCTATGTCAGAAGTACTACTCCACTTATTATCCCAGTACATCATATTCTATGTCAGAAGTACTACTCCACTTATTATCCCAGTACATCATATTCTATGTAAAAAGTACTACTCCACTTATTATCCCAGCACATCATATTCTATGTCAGAAGTACTACTCCACTTATTATCCCAGTACATCATATTCTATGTAAAAAGTACTACTCCACTTATTATCCCAGCACATCATATTCTATGTCAGAAGTACTACTCCACTTATTATCCCAGTACATCATATTCTATGTAAAAAGTACTACTACACTTATTATCCCAGCACATCATATTCTATGTCAGAAGTACTACTCCACTTATTATCCCAGTACATCATATTCTATGTAAAAAGTACTACTCCACTTATTATCCTAGTACATCATATTCTATGTCAGAAGTACTACTCCACTTATTATCCCAGCACATCATATTCTATGTCAGAAGTACTACTCCACTTATTATCCCAGTACATCATATTCTATGTAAAAAGTACTACTCCACTTATTATCCCAGCACATCATATTCTATGTCAGAAGTACTTCTCCACTTATTATCCCAGCACATCATATTCTGTCAGAAGTACTACTCCACTTATTATCCCAGAAAATCTTATTCTGTTTCAGAAGTACTACTCCACTTATTATCCCAGCACATCATATTCTATGTCAGAAGTACTATTTCACTTATTATCCCACCACATCATATTCGATCTCAAAAGTACTACTCCATGTATTATCCCAGCACATTGGATCATAGGAAGTTACTAGGCTAATGGCCTGAGGGCCCTAACTAGCCTAGCCAAATTTTACCCTTGTTACCCTGATCAGCACCTATTGCCCCTGTCCAAGAGTGACACAGGTGGAAACCCCAGGGTGAATTTAAGGTTACCCATCTCATCATCCAGAGTGTGTTTGAGGAGGGCCAATGAGATGTTCTGTTTGATGTGAAGTGGTAGTCTATCCCAAAGGTGTGGTAACCTCTGGGAGACAAATCTGCTCCTCCAGCAAGTCCTATTGATGTCATATACCAGGTTTAGGTCTTTAGAGTGAGTAACCCATGTTCATAGGTTCACATCATATTCTATGTCAGAAGTACTATTTCAATTATTATCCCAGCACATCATATTCTACGTCAGAAGTACTACTCCACTTATTATCCCAGCACATCATATTTTACGTCAGAAGTACTACTACACTTATTAACCCAGTGCATCATATTCTATGTCAGAAGTACTACTCCACTTATTAGCCAAGCACATCATATTCCATGTCAGAAGTACTACTTTTATCCCAGCACATCATATTCTATGTCACAAGTACTGCTCCACTTATTATCCCAGTACATCATATTCTATATCAGAAGTACTACTCCACTTATTATCCCAGCACATCATATTCTGTCAGAAGTACTACTCCACTTATTATCCCACCACATCATTTTCTATGTCAGGAGTACTACTCCACTTATTAGCCCAGCACATCATATGTTATGTCAGAAGTACTACTCCACTTATTATCCCAGCATATCATATTCTATATCAGAAGTACTACTCCACTTATTATCCCAACGCATCATTTTCTATGTCACGAGTACTACTCCACTTATTATCCCAGCACATCGTATTCTATGTCAGAAGTACTACTCCACTTATTATCCCAGCACATCATATTCTATGTCAGAAGTACTACTTTTATCCCAGCACATCATATTATATGTCAGAAGTACTGGTCCACTTATTATCCCAGCACATCATATTCAGTGTCAGATGTACTACTCCACTTATTATCCCAGCACAGCATATTATATGTCAGAAGTACTGCTCCACTTATTATCCCAGCACATCATATTCAATGTCAGAAGTACAATTTCACTTATTATCCCAGCACATCATATTCTATGTCAGAAGTACTACTCCACGTATTATCCCAACACATCATATTCTATGTCAGAAGCACTGCTCCACATATTGCCTTAGCACAACAGTTAAAAGACCACAAAGAAGCTTTGTTAGCTGAATGGATTTTCATATTGTGGTTATTTTTTGTTTTTTCTTACATCATATTCTATGTCAGAAGTACTATTTCACTTATTATCCCAGCACAGCATATTATATGTCAGAAGTACTGCTCCACTTATTATCCCAGCACATCATATTCAATGTCAGAAGTACAATTTCACTTATTATCCCAGCACATCATATTCTATGTCAGAAGTACTACTCCACGTATTATCCCAACACATCATATTCTATGTCAGAAGTACTGCTCCACATATTGACTTAACACAACAGTTAAAAGACCACAAAGAAGCTTTGTTAGCTGAATGGATTTTCATATTGTGGTTATTTTTTGTTTTTTCTTACATCATATTCTATGTCAGAAGTACTATTTCACTTATTATCCCAGCACAGCATATTATATGTCAGAAGTACTGCTCCACTTATTATCCCAGCATATAATATATGTCAGAAGTACTGCCCCACTTATTGCCTTAGCACAACAGTTAAAAGACCACAAAGAAGATTTGTTAGCTGAATGGATTTTCATATTTGTAATAATTGACTGCATTAATAGTCATTCTTGATTTTGAGTCTGTTACCCCAATCCACACCCACACAGAAACCCAGGACTCTATCCTCAGTCATGACTTTTTGTGTCTGTTGCCTTAGTACACCATTTATTTTAATTTGCATTTATTTTATACATTTGAAACAAGTAATCTCTGTAGCATCCCTCAAGTCTTAAAAAAACGACTATACAGGTATAGTGGGTCCAATACAAAAGGCAGTGTAAGAAACCTCTGTGTGTGGAAGTTTTTCAATTCCTGTATATCTAGTTAATCACCATATATTAAAAAGAAGAAAAAAATCATAAAATGGCAGTAGAAGTAGAGAATTTATAAACATCCTAAATCAAAAAATAAAAACTTATTTCAAAATATTATTAATATTATACATAATTATTAACTCTATTAGGTATTCAGAAGTAATCCAAGCAAGGTAGACAGTCTGTTTCTAGTCAAAAATCCATTATTAAGCATACAGACAAGCAATCTAAAAAAACCAAGAAATAAACAGAATGCTAGTTTAATCCCAAACTTTCTGACTAATATACCTGTTATTAGTTATGGGAGTGGTTTGTTTAGTAGCAAAACAAAGTCTAATGGTATAGAGGTTAAACATTTCAAATCCCTTCCCCTATCCTTATCAGTGTGAGATTCAAGTTGGTACTGCCCTACTTACTATATGTCCTAATAATTTAAACCTTATGTACTTCAAATGAAATTAATAAAATTAATAATGATGTGGAATTCTAATTAAACAGATTATTATTAAACAAAGTCTGTGAACTTATTAAAGATGTCATAATACATGGTTGGAAATATTTAAACATTACACCATTTGGCAATCAAAAAAATTATATATTGGCATCTAGAAAAAAACACATTGTCCAAAATATAATCTATTTCCATAAATTATTGCTAACAAAGATTGCTTTCATCCTTCTAGACTTCTTCAGGTCTGTGTACAAGAACCCTAAAAATATATATCTACAAAAAGTCTTACTAAAACTAACCAATATGCATATTAAAACAATAAACCAAAATTAAAACAAGAAGACAACCTTATATATGCATTTCTTGAGTAAATTAAACCACATACATTTGCTAACTGGGTAAGCCCCAAAGACACAAGTGTTCTTTTTCAGAGGCAACCTGGGAGCATCATCTGGTTAAGTGACTTGCTTAGAGTAGCACAACAAGCAAATGGAGGTGGAAAGAATCAAATCCTGTAACAGTGAACAGCTTATTAATAGCACGGAGCCTTAATCACATATTTGGTAACTAGGTTGGTGGTCTTTTACATAGAACCCTTTTGGCAATGGATCTGTATCTGTCAATAATCCAAGAACAGGATTTACACATGTATGTAGTTTAAGGATGTCAACAAGTTGCACATGTGCAAGCAATGGTTTAATGTGTATCTTATGTTGTTGTCTTTTGGCTTTTCCTGGTTAGGGGTCGCCACAGCAGAACTCTGGTCCACTAATGATTGGCAGTAGATTTTCCCGGTGCCGAGTTGCCAGCTCGACGCCCAACCTTCAACGAAGGCACGCCCATTCACACATGTCTTTCGGAATGCCACTCGACCCATGGGGAGGACATGCAGACTCCACATGGAAGGCACTCCCCACACACTAGTTGAGAATCGAACGAGAGAACCTCTTGCTGTGAGGCAACAATGCTACCGATGCACCACCGCGGAGGTGACGTGTATCTTATATGTACACCAAATGCCTTCAATTACTTTTCATTGATTGTACTGCATTATGAAATTTACATGTTGTGTGTACAATAAACTACATACGCATCAGTGTGTTTACTTACATGCAAATAAAATGATAATAAAAAAATCTGAAAACAGTTGTAAAGTATAATAGTTTGAGTATCAGACTATAGCTTTGTACCAAGGAGCAGCTGATGTGCCCAGTATGATCATATCACAAATAGTAAGAATAACAGATTTTAGAAGTAATAGGCATAGTTCAGATATGAATTAACATTGTTTGCAAAATCACCTCTTTCATGTTACCATTATACGAATTCCCCAAGCACTAAGCATATTGCTATAAGAAAGTTTCCTTGCTTATGTCATCATAAGCTAGCAAAATGCTAGATGGATGATGTGAGGATACCAAAACAATATATTCAGTGTTTGTATTAACTTGACCACCCAACAATCGGACACTGTAATAAATTTAATGATTCAGTTTTGGGGAAAAAATGTAAATTCTCTGGGTGGATTTTTTGGGAGAGGGGTAAAGGTGAAATAAAATCATCTATTTGTTACCTATTAGATGATTTCGATAACTACCAGAAAGTGCCATAGCTATTTTTAATATTCAGAAGGGATAAGATCATGTATCAGTTTTACAGATACTGTTTCCATTTGGTGTGAACGGATTGGGATTTCTTTAGATGTAGCATTTCTAACAGAGCTGGGTCAGACATGGCTTAAAGATCGCCTTTAAGTAGGCGATATGCGACTGAAAATAGTTGGAGTTTTTTTTAGTCTGTCCATATAGGGCAAGAGTTTAAGGCCTAGGATTCTCTTTGCAAGGTACTTTTGCTGCCTCTTCAGCTGTTGCAGGTGTCTAGTGAGGTATATGCCAAAGAGGGCATTGTATTCGATGACTGACCTAGTGAGGGAAGAGTAGAGAGAGACAATGACCTCTTTCTTCTTGGATGCAAAACCCTTAGTAATGAGAAATGCCACAAAGAAGGACTTTCTAACCACAGTGGCAATGTGGTGGTCAAAGGAGAGGTTGCTGTCAACCTGTGTTCTCAGATCTCTGATAACAACTTCTGTGTTCAGGGAACTATCGCCAATGTGGTAATTCATGGGAACTGGGTTTTCCTCAATGGGGATGATGACACATTTTTTGGCATTGAGCATAAGGCCATGGTTCTGACACCGGTCATTAGTCTCAATTAGGTCTTTCTGTAAGATGTCAACATCACTTGGGAGTTAATAAAAGCTCCCAACTTAGAATCGTCTGTGAACTTTGTTAGCCAGAGTCCCTTCATGTCGGCCTGTACTTCAGAGAAGTAGATACCAAACAGGAGAGGAAACAGGACCGAATCCTTTGGGACTACTCATGACTGGTCGGCAGTCCGACTTGGAGTCAGCTACTTTCACACTGTGGGTTCTATCTGTGAGTCAGTTTGCAACCCATCTAGTGATATAGGGGGTGATGCCTAGCTTAGTGAGTTTTTCTATGATTACTGAGTGGGGAATGGTATCAAAAGCCTTGGCCAGATCACGGTAGGCTGTATGAACCACCTTGCATTCATCCACAGCTCTGGTGACTGACTCAAAGAAGTCAACCAAGTTGAGCAGGCATGCTCTACCCTTCACAAAACCAAATTGTGTGGGATCCAGAGTTTGGAGATTCCCTATATTCTTGTTTATTAGGTCCATGATATGTGTTCCATAGCTTTGCATATCAGACCCGTCAGGCTAATGGGGCGATAGTTCCCAGGGTCTGTAGTCGCTCATCTTTTGTGGAGAGGGATGACTGTAGAAATGCGCCATTTGATAAGGGCAAAGTCTGAGGTGAGGCTGTAATTGAACAGGGCACACGGTTGAGGTGCCAGTTCACTCTGTAGTTCATGTAGAACACAGCCAGGGATATTGTCAGGTCCCATAGAAGCTGTATTCTTGGCCTTAGAAAGTGCTGTTTTAAACTGTGCAGCATTAATACTGGGTGCCTTGCAATCTACTGGTATTGTGATTGGTCCTTTGGGGAGGAGAGGGGAAAAGTTGGCACTGAATCTGTCAGCCAGTATATTGGCAATATCTGTCGGCTCGGTATATGAGGTACCATTTGCAGTAACTCAGAACAAATCTGGGTATTACTGTGGAGGTTCTTTATATAACTGTAGAAGGCCTTGCGTTTGTCTTTACTATCTGCTGCAAATCTGTTTTCATAGCTAGCTTTAGGGGATTTGATGAGGGAATCTCAACTTTTTGTTGAGGCTGATAAGGGTGTTTTTCCATTCTTGGGACTTCACCTTATTCAGCATCAGTTTCCTCCTTCTGTCGTAGAGTTTGTTTATGGCAGGGGACCACCAGATTGGCTTCCTTTTTTTTGGAGGAGAGTGTCTTGGTTTTACTGAGTATGATGAGATCCATGCATGTGTGTACATGTTCATACAGTGCATTGGTGTATGATTTGCATGGGTGCCGTGAGGTTAGCTACCTCTGTTTTTAGGAGCCCAAAGTTACCTTTGGAGAAGTTTTTCATGGTGGTTACCATTGGGGTGGGGTAGGAGGGATGTGGATTTCCAAGGTGATTAGTTTGTGGTCTGATCTAACTTGGGGAGATTTCACTACTGTTGTAAAGCAATGGTCACCCATGTTACTAATGACCAGGTCAAGGATGTTGCTACCTCTAGAGGGGGTAAGAATGAGCTGGTCCAGGGCATTGGAATTAATGAATTCCAGGAAACTTTGGGCAAGTGTATTGGTACATGAGTATTTTTTCCAGTTAATGGAGGGATAGTTGAAGTTGCCCAGTATGAGAGTGTTAGGTTGGACCCTTATATTCTCCAGGGTGCTTAGGAATGTCAATTGTTAGTCTTTGGACATGGTTGGGGAACTATAGCAGGCTACGACCTGAATTGCTGTGTTACCCAATGTTAGCTGCTCCTGAAGTATCTCTGATGCATTATGTTGGGCTACCAGTCTGGAGGTTTGTGCATCCTTTATGAATATGGAAACACCACCTCCTTTGGAGCTTCATTCCAAGTTCTTGGGGCGAAAGGTGTGGAATGAGTTATAGCCTGGTAGTGCAGACGTGTTTTGCTGCCTTGACCAAGTCTCTGTTACAGCACAAATATATGTGAATGTCCTTTGGGCTTACCCAGTTAGCAAATGAATAATAATGCGCTTACTAATAATGTTTTAGACATTATCAGACAAATCTTGCCAGTATATTAAGAAAAGTTATAAAGTTAGGCTGCTTGGATGTAGATTTTTATCTTACAGCTTCATGGTTTAAAAGTTTAACTGCTAGGCACAGCACAGTCGTTCTTTTCCAGGAATATTTTCAATTTTAGGAGAACAAATTGTTTTGGAGACGGGTGAGATGAGCAAAACACTACAGGGATGATATTTTGCTATGATAAGAGCTGTCATTTTGATGCTATCCAGTTAGCTGGGTGTTACCAGTAGAATGTTTTTTTCTAGTCATTTGTAAGCAATTCATCAAGACTACAATTGAAAACGTATTGGCCACTTCATTGATAGCAGGCTGAGTGCGGGTGTTTTGGAATATGATACCTATGGTAAGCTTGTTTATAGATACATCGTACAGCAAAGTAAATCACTTACACTGAGATGACCCCGCGTTGTACAAGGAAGTAGCAGTCCACAAAAATCACAAAAACTGATAGGCCAAAAAAGAGCCATAAAGATGACAGAGTGGACTATTGAGGTTAAGAAAGAAATTATGCATTGTTATTATTATGCAAAAATCCCAGAATTTCCAGACACAAGCTATGCAAAAAGATTAAGAGAAAAATTAGAGGAATGAAAAATACTTCCACAAGCAAAACTGTGAGAAAACTCAAATGTGTGTTCACTAATACAACACATTTGTGAAAAACATTAGATAGACCAAGAAACTTTGAGCTGTTTGGAAAAAAGAAGCATCTGAGGAAGTGCAAAAATATAAACAACAAAACCTAGAGATTTTTGAAAAATATAAAAAAGAAATATGGACATGGGAAAGAAAGAGAGATTTGATATGTTACAATAATTATGCAAAGTCAAAAGCCAAATTAATCAATACAAAAAAATGTTGCCCCAAAGATATTTGATGAGAAATACAAGCAAAGGCATCCAGATATGGAACATTTCACAATAAAAAAGTAATATCACAAAGAGGGAACATAGAAAAGGAGATTAGTAAAAGCAAAAGTTAAATAAATAGAAGTTGAAGTTATGGAATGCCTGCAAAGTGAATGATTTGCTGTAGAAGATCTAATACTGGTTACATCACATCACGATGGAATTTGTCTCCAAAGTAAGGAGAAACAGGCTCCTTCACTGCCCCAAAGGTGGCTGTGTTGGAGGTTGGGTGCCAGGGCCAGATGGCCTCACCAGGTTGTCCAGACTGCCTTCAACCTGGCACAGGTGATGTTCATAGCTCCTATGAACAATCATGTGCATCATGGCCAGTAGTTGTTCCTAGGTGACTACCGCCCCTCCGCCACCTTTCCTGGGGGATGGGACCCATCCCCTGAGGTGGTTCCTCCTTAAGGTAGTGCAGGGCCAGCAGAGGGTCACTGCTGGCTTGAGTCCCAGATGTGCTAGGACCTGGTGTCACAGCCGGCTGAGGCAGGGTAAGTGGATCAGCAGGAATCGGCCTACCCTGACGTGCTGTGGTTATGGAGGTAAAGCAATACATATAGGTTAGTTATGAAAAAAAACATTGTTAGTAACAACAGCATGCCAGAACATCAGAAATAACCTCATTACATTTCAATGCATATTATGTGAAACACAACAATAAATAACAGAACAGTCAGTATCTTAGCATGCCAGTAACCGTTGTGGCATAAGGCCAACAGAATAGGTAATTCAACAAGATATGTCAATATGCAACCATTTTAATTCATAACAATAATAAAACACATGCCCCAAAATACAGTTTCATGTATCAACATATGTTAATAGTAAACCATAACTAATAAATAACAGTAATAAATATATGAAGATAAGGGATCGGGAGAGAGAGAGAGAAATACAGTCCCTTAATACCATTATATGCTATATAGTTGACAACAGTACTGCTATCTACTCTACAGGTCTGTTATTTATTTATGTGTAAAAATGCCCTATAGCTGCTGTAGCATGTACATACCTCTAAAGCTATCTACATGGGACAGTATGGGACAAGCAGTAACAACTGCAGGTGCACAGCTACACAGACACTTGCACATCAGGTGTACCTATATAACTACCAGGGTATACTGTGGGCTGATGTAGTGTTATACATAATCATGTCAATGATATATCTGTGACAGAGAGATTACGCAACAGTAATTACGTTCCATGACAGCGTGACACTGGAGAGACATGAATGTGTACAGTACATAAAGTAAGCAACTACCATACCTTGCTTGGCAGGCATGAGGATAGAACCCAATAGTAGTAACTGCAGAAGACATCTGCATCAAATGTATTAATTGACTGTAGTAAACTTTAACTGACACTCCAGGAATGCAGCCATACAAAAGTTTACGCATTTTATTTATTTTATTATTACTATACTTATTCCCTTTATTTTATGCTCATTTTTCACATTCCTGGTAATGATTTTAACAGTCTGTGACATCTGAACACACAATAATTTATTTATAATATGGGATACCTCACCCATTTGCCTGTAATTCCTGTGGAGAGAATATCTGTAAACATTATGTGACTGATACTGTAATATTTAGATCTACATAGCACTGGATTTGAACCCTGGTCTGTGTGTGGCAAAAATGTACTTTATACACATCAGTTAGCAAACTGAGCTACTGAGTCACTGCTGATTACTGACTGATGGATATTTACCTAGAACTCACCAAAATATGACCTGATAATAGTGGTACAGTTTTATACTTGACTGCAGTGAGAGTTGAACACACATGCATGACATTCAATCATGACAGAGATACTAGGTAAACTATACATTACTACATAGCATGCAGGTGTACACATACATTGTTAGTGTTTTGAAAGATCTGTGAAGTGAACAAACAATATCCCATTATGGGTTATTTGTGGTCTACAACTAGTACACTGTTATACCTCACTGCAGCACCATACTTCACAGCCTGAATGCTTGTAGCTGACATGCAATGGTGAAAATAAGACAATCCTGCTCTACACAATTTCCCTTGGTGTTATTGCTATTGGCCCATGTGTCATTGCAGACCAGTTGTCATAAGTCATTTATTACAAAATAATTGTGATCCTACACTTATTCATAGGTTCATATGTAGGTACTAGGCTATCAGCCCTAGGGCCTATACAAGCCTAGCCAAAAAAGTACCCTGGCTTTCGCCACCCAAGAAAATTATTTTCCTGTGCCTCTGTCGAGCAGAGCCACAGAGGTGATCCCCAGGGTGAATTTCATATTTCCCATCCTATCACCAAGATTTTTCTTAAAGAGTGCTAATGAGGAGCTTTGTTTGAAATAGATAGGTAGTTTGTTCCAGAGTATGGGAAGTCTCTGGGACAGGAATCTATCCCTCCAGCATGTTCTGTTTATTGTGGTGACAAGCGTATAGCTCGGAGGGATTGGGATTTTTTTTTAAGTAGAGCATGTCCAACAGCTCTGGGTTTCACATAGCTTTGTATGTTAGGCAGAGATTGCCTCTGAGTAGGCGATATGTGACGGAGTAAAGCTGGAGTTTTTTAAGACAGTCTGTGTAGGACATCTGTTTGAGGACGGTAATCCACTTTGTGAGGTATTTCTGCAGCCTTTCTAGTTGTTGTAGATGTCTTGTGAGGTACATACCAAAAGGGGTGTTGTACTCCATAATGGGTTTAATGAGTGATGAGTAGAGGGGAACAATGACCTCTTTTTTCCTGGATGAGAAACCTTTTGTGATGAGGTGTGCCATGTAGAAGGATTTCCTGACTACTGTGGCAATGTGATTATCAAAGGAGAGACTACAGTCCACCTGTGTCCCAAGGTCTCTTATCACACTTTCGGTGTTAAGTAGACTACCACCTATGTGGTAGTTCATGGGTACAGAGTTTTTACCAAAAGAGATGACAATGCACTTTTTGGCATTGAGCTTGAGGCCATGGCTTTGACACCAGGTATCTGTCTTAGTGAGGCCCTTTTGTAGGATGTCCACACCATTAGGAGTTTCAATTATGGCTCCTAGTTTGCAGTCATCTACGAACTTCATTAGCCAAAGACCTTCTGTATTAGCCTCTACTTCAAAAATGTAGATACCAAACAGGAGAGGACCCAGGACTGAACCCTGTGATACTCCACTTGTAACTGGTCTGAAGTCAGATTTGGAGTCTGCTACTTTCACAGTGTGGGTTCTGCCAGTGAGCCAGTTGGCAACCCACCTTGTGACACAGGGATTTATACCTAGTTTAGTGAGTTTATCTATAATTCCAGAGTGGGGGATGGTGTCAAAAGCCTTGACGAGATCTAGATAGGCTGTGTGAATCACCTTACCCTCGTCTATGGCTTTGGTGACTGCTTCAAAGAAGTCAATCAGGTTTAGTAGACATGATCTGCCTTTTACAAACCTGAACTGGATGGGGTCCAGAGTTTGGAGATTACCAATGTCTTTGTTTATAAGTTCCATGATGATATGTTCCATGGCCTTGCAGACCAGGCTCATTAGTCTAAAGGGACAGTAGTTCCAGGGATCCGTGGTGGCTCCCCCTTTGTGGAGTGGGATAATTGTTGCTGTGCACCATTCAGTGGGCACAAAGACTGAGGTGAGGCTATGATTGAACATGGTGCTTAGGTGGAGTGCCAGTTCATTTTGTAGTTCAAGTAGAACACAGCCTGGGATGTTGTCAGGTCCCATGGATGCTGTGTTCTTGGCTTTGGAGAGTGTGTTTTTTACCTGTGCAGCCATGATTACAGGAACTTTGCATTCTTCCAGTATAGAGATGGGCCCTTTAGGGGGTGAGAGGGGGTAAATTTAGCACTGAACCTATCTGCCAGGATGTTGGCAATATCAGTTGGTTCTGTATATTTAGTGCCATTGTGCTGTAACTCAGAGCAGATCTGAGTGTTGCCATTGAGATTCTTGACATAGCTATAGAATGTTTTGTGGTTGTCTTTAGAACCAGTGGCAATTTTGTTTTCATAACTAGCTTTGGAGGATTTTATGAGGAATCACAGCTTCTTACTGAGACTGACCAGGGAGTTCTTCCAGTCATGGGATTTTATTCTTTTTTGCAACAGTTTCAAGGCTCCAGAGAGCACCCCTGCATTACTAGTCTATAATTCATAACACACCTTCCAGCCACCTAACCTGGACCAAAACACTAAAGGTGGAGGCGTGTCCATATTCATTAAGGATATCCACACCTCCAGTTTAGTTGCTCAGCATAATGCATCCGAGATTATCCAAGTGCAACTAACTCTGAGCAAGACTGCAATCCAAAGTCCAGGATTCCCACTCCTCATTTCTTGATACACTGGAAAATATTAGGGTACAATCCAACACCCTCAGAATGGGTGATTTCAACTACCCTACCATTAACTAGGAAAACTACTCATGTGCCAACTCTTTTTCTCAACGTTTTCTGGAATTCATAAATTCCAATGCCTTGGATCAACTTATCCACACCCCCACCTCAGGCAGCAATATCCTAGACCTGGTCATTACCAACATGAGTGATTGTTGTTCCACACCAGAAGTCAACACCTGCTCACATCTGACCACAACCTAATCAGCCTAGACATCCACATCCCACCCCACCCCCACCCCCTCATTATGGAAACCACCGTAAAAAATTTCTCCAAAGCCAACTTTACGCTTCTTAAGACAAAAGTGGCAAACTTCACGACACCCATGCAGACGGGCAATAGAGGTACGACTGCTGAATCCTACACAAATGCACTTTATAAGCACTTACACGAATGCATGTATCGTGCTATCCCTAACTGAACCAAGATGCTATCATCCAAAAATAGGAAGCCAATCTGGTCGCCCCTGCCATAAACAAATTCTACAACAGATTTTATTAGATATACCTTCATGCAGGTACTGATATTATTTTGTGTTTTTATTGTATAACAGTTGGAGTAAATAAGTTCTTGCAAAATAGCCCTACTTCAGCACTTCTTGCACAACAGACTTTATTAGATATACCTTCATGCAGATACTGATATTATTGTGTTTTTTATTGCAGAACCTTTGCAATAATAGATTTCTTGAAAAGCAGACCTATTTCCACAGTCATTGCACAACAGACTTTATTAGAGATACCTTAAATCAGTTACTGGTATAATTTCAACTTTTTATTGCACAACAGTTGTCATTATGCAGGTGTTGCAATACAGCTGTAATTCCACAGTTATTGCACTACAAACTTTATTGCATATACTTTGTTATGGTTAATGCTTTAGTCTTCCCTGCTTATGCACTACATTTGGCAGTATACACTTCTTGCAGTACAGGTGTAAGTTCACATTCATTGCAATACATTGTTTACTGTATGTACCTATTCACAGTTAATGCTTTACCCTTTCTTGCTTATTTGACTATAAATAACAACATACATCTGTGCCCACCACACTCATGGCACAACCTGGCCAAGTGTCCAGCATGTGCCTCAATGTTATTAGCCCTCTCCTCTGCAGCTGTTGGGAGAGAAGCATACCATTATGCATGCCAGTTTAGCAAACATTCAAGATTATATATTGGTGAAACACAGGTAATAGTACTTACATAAATGTGGGATATTCCCTGCCTGGAGGGAGGGTTGGGAGGGTGGCCTAATGGTTAAGGTGTTTGCCTTACAAACACAAGGTGCAGAGTTTGAGTCTCACAAGGAATAATTGGCTAGGCTTAAAAATGTCTCGCAAGGGCAGTTAGCTTAGTACTAACCTATGAACGTATGGAATTATTAAACACAGGTGTCTAAGACAGTCCCCTTCTGTCTTTTCAGGTCATCATTGTGTTAATGACACTGCTCACCTGTGCGGGGGATACCAGTAACACTGATGAGGTCCCTTGCCAGACAGTACCAGGCCTCTGCCTTGCACTCTGAAACCTGGTAGTCTCACTACATCAGCTGGCCTTCATGATTTTTGACAAGGAGTCTGTACATGACCCTGGAGTCCTGAATGCCCCAACTCTGTGCCCAAAAGTGCAAACCATCTCCAACGCCTGCCATTGTGTCCTTCAGAGACAGAATTCCAATGGATTATGCTGTATTCTCACCTTCTGGCCTTAATATAGCCTGTTTTCCCATCCTTACACACCATTGGGCAATATTTAAAAATGCAGCACATCATTTAGCAGTGTGCAAACCAGTGCAGCTCAGCTGAGTAGTGCAAAAAATGGGATGCACTGAATGCTTGGCAGTGCCTAGCAGTGTGCAAACCAGCCAATCAGTGCCAATCAGTGCATAAACATTATCAGCTGTTATTTTGTTTATACAATGCTTAATACATCTTAGCAGGTCTTAGCAGAGCTTAGCTGAGTGCAACAGACCAGTATTTAAAAATAATTTGCATAATTTCTATTTCGCACAAAAATGCTTACTTGCTCTTCTATGTATTCAAACCCTGCACCTACTGCACATGAGGCCGCAATTCTACCCATTTAGCTATGTGGAATTTTGCTCTACCTTTACATATACCTCTGAGCTACTTTTAAGCAGTACTGAGCACCATGGCGCACCATACAATCCCGCTCAGCTATGCTTAAACTTGACCTTTACATAACTAATTAAATATCTCCGACCTCTATTTTTAGATGTCTGGCAGGTGTCTTGGCACCGCTTAGCACTGTTGCACTCTGCCCTGCACTGTACAAACATGCTTTTTAAAAAAATTTTAAAAAATTACATTACATTGCTATAATAATTGGACAATGCAGAGAGTGTGTTACTCATATGCAGACGCAGCACCACACTCCCTACACTGATTCAATAAAAGGGTTCCACGGATCTCCCGTGGCAATGTACCATGTTTAATGTGCATGTGCTGTCAAGAGGGAACCATTTTATATGGACATGGTAACATCCCATGTAGGCTCTACATGATGCCTACACAGATTTTATTAAATCTAGGGGAATGTTCTTGCACTGATCCTTTTGGGGCAATAGCTGTAAAATTACTTTCTCGGTTGATAAGATTACCCATTTTGACTTTGAATGACCAGTCTGTGAGTAGTTGTAAAACACGCGTCTTATACTGCTACCAAAGTTAACCATTTGCATCTTTTGTAAGGAAATTTTATGGTCTATTATCTAAAATGAACAGTGTAGACAGCAGACAGTGTACTGTGTTCTATGTGCATTCTTAAAACCATGTTAAGAGTAAACAATTAAACTGTGTTCATGGTCACATGATCAAACCAAGTGGTTCTAGTCAACTCCCTTAGCCTTTGATTTTTTGCACTTGTTGAACATGATTGTAGCCCATATCATGAAAACCAAGACAAAGAACATTACAACACTTGGCACAGGAAGACACAAGTATGTGCACTAAACTAAAAGCCTTCAATCACATAGATGTAGTTTTAAGGAACTCAGACAAAATACTATCCATCACTTAGAGTATGATGGAGTATGATCTCAAATTATATCTAATATAACATGCACAGCTAAAAAATCTGTCAATGAGAAAACATGTTGAGTTTAGAGCTGTTCAAATTTTCACTAGACATGCTCACAGATGAGTAATGGTAATGTTTTCATAATGGTTAATGCATAATGGTAAATGTTTTAAAATGAATTCTTGCTATCCAAATTTACTCACAGAAAAGTCTAGGATTGATAGAAATGCAACAACACATCAATTACACGGTTATGTACATTGCAGCCAGTTTCTTCACTTGCTGTGGCTATCACCTTGACAGAATCATAAATTCCAGAAGAGATATTTGAAAAATATAACATTTCCAATTGAAGTGAGACTTAAAACAACAATCATCTGAAAGATGCATTCATTGTCCATTAATTCTGCAAAATATTGAAATACCTCTAACATTTCTCTGGGATCATGAAAGTGGTCATTGCTTTATACATATAAGTTGAATTAAATAACTTCATGGTCAATTACATTTTTTATATGTATAGTCTTTATACATGGTACCAGAAACTATAGGAATGTGCTTAGGAATCTTTCATGAAAAATAATGCTCTGTGGGTTCTTCCAAGTATTTGACCTCCTTTATAATATCTGTTTATTTACTGCTGAGATAATGCACAATTACAGTAACAAATAAAGTGCTGTGCAGAACATATTTTCAGCTCAGGGATGAGGTTCAGAGGCATTTTGTCCATCGGATATGATATGGTGTCTGTGGGCATGTACTGATGTTCTTTGATTTTGTAAAATCAGCTGTAGCATCCTGCAAACAGCAGAACTGGCAAATGCAAACACTTAGTGAAGTGTATGCTCTGCAAGTTGTGGAAAGCAAAATGTAGACATGCCTCTGTTCTACTGTATTAATAGGAATTGGTGGAGAATAAGAAAATCAATGACTTTTATCTGAAGTAGGAAGTAACATGCATCTACATACTATATTGTCTGACATGCATAACCTCTACCTAATAATAGAATGCTACAATTACATTA
The DNA here is from genome assembly GCF_019279795.1 of Protopterus annectens. NCBI lineage: Eukaryota > Metazoa > Chordata > Ceratodontiformes > Protopteridae > Protopterus > Protopterus annectens. The sequence continues at coordinate 324,719,202 of NC_056733.1, forward strand.
ATGTGAGACCATAGGTATGATATCTGATATATTTATTTTTTGTCAGGGTGGCTACCAGAAGACTGCATACCAAGCAGGGAAGAGAAATAGAAAAAAATGTACAAACATGATAAGCAGACAACTTCCAAGGATATGCTTCCAGCATATACAAACAAGCAATCTATTTTTACAGAATAGAAAGGGACGTCAAGAGTATATGCTTGCCTGGTTTGGATATCCTTTTCAGCCATGACCCAGTCATATAAGCTAATACAGTATTTCAAACGGAAGAAGCAGAGACAGTGCAAAGAGAATATAGTGTAAAGCAGTGTGTACTTAGAAGGGCTTTAAAATACAGCTTTGAAATAGGAGCATACAGAAGAAGTACTCTATAAAACAATGTGTCCTTTCAAGTTATTTTAAAAGAATACATGCTGTTTAAAAACAATTGGAAAAGTACACATATAAAGCAAGACAGAGAATAGTTGAAAAGCTGCTAATATATAAACATATAACTTTATATACAAAAATAAAAAAATATCTACTCAAGAAAATAGTTAACTTTCAAAAAATGATGTTACAGGTTGTTCAAGGTATGTTTCAATCATGTTACTGAGTCAGGCTGTTAATCACTGGCCTTAAAGCAGACACAATGTGCCTCCTGATGAAGATGCTCTAAGATTTTTTTTTTTAATCAGCAGTGGAGGTTTGGGACTTTACTTTGTCTGGAAAGTTGTTCCACAGGCAGGGCCAAGTCCAGAGAAAGCATGCTGTTTTCTAACAGTTTTAAAGGGGAGTCAACTTAGAGTAATGATACTTTCTTGGGTGCTATTGAGAAAATAAATTTGTCTGTGATGGGAAGTTTTCTTTTTAAAGAAGGACAAACCCATGTTCAGAATTATGAAAATAAGAGTGCCAAGTGGAAAGGTTTATGTTTCTGTCACAGGAAGACAGTTTGGGTTCTTCAGAAGAGTGCACAGGTGTGATCAGGCATTAGGAAGAAGTAGGATTCTAAAGATTTTGTTTTCCGTAACCTAAAGACTCCTTATGTTATGAAGAGTGGAAAGACCACATTGGTAGGCCATATTCCAGTTTGGGGAGAAGCATGTTTTTGTTTTTGGATATGCTATGCATGCAGTGGGAAAGAAAAGGTAAGATTTTCTATAGCAGAGTTTTAGTCAAACCTTCTCAGTGATATTCTCTATGTGACGAGGAAAGATCGATGACTGATCCATGTTGAACCTAAAATATTTATATTCAGTCACTTGTGGGTTTTCATTATTGTAATTATCTTTAATGTTGATTTCAGGTAGGTTACATACTCTCCTGAGGGAGGCCAAAAAGCATAATGTTATTTTTATTTATTTATTATGGTTTATAAGTAACTTATTGAAATGCAGCCAATTGCAGACATGGGGCAAGGACAGTGAGTTTGAATGTTAGTTAGATTTTTATTGGCAGTGTATCATCGGTGATCTAAGTTGTTAAGGTTTCAGTTAGGTAATTTATGAATAGAGAGAAAAGAAGGAGGCCCAAAGCAGAGATTTGGAGTACTCCAGTATTCAGGGTTCCATAAGCAAAGAGATGATTGTTATTGTGGACTTGAAAAGTTCTATTTTCAAGATAATTACAGAACCATTAGATTGTATTTCCCCCAAAGTTAAACTTAGATAATTTGTTATGTACTAAAATATCACTAACAGTTTCAAATTCCTTAGTCTTATCAATAAATTCCCCAGCAGTGATGAGCCCATCACAAATGTTACTGCAGATGGTATCATTAGCTATGAGTAGTGCTGTGGTTGTGCTAAGGACATTGCTGGAGCCTAAGGAAGTCAATGACTTTTGGACAAACATAGACAGTAATTTAGCCTTTGACCATCACATGTAGTGACAAAATCATTCTGTTAGGCAACTTATAAACACAGGTATGGCATCTAGGTCCAGATTAGTCGTTGTTCCACAGTATTTGGCATTCATCAGTCCTATCATTGAGTACAATGCTACCTTTGGTATGTACCTAACCAGGCATATCCAACAATTGGAACATCCACAGAGGTTCCTCACTAAAAGAATGCAGGGCATAAGTAACAAGTCCTATGCAGACTGCCTCAAGGCCACATCCCTGTATTGTGTCTCCTACAGGCTATTGAGGGGAGAACTGCATCTGACATACAGGGCATTGTCAGACTCCACTCTGATGGACCTCCTGCATATCCACAAACCTAGCAGCATTAAAATTACCAGTTCTAAACACTTAAACCTTACCTGTGATATAAATAGGAATGCTAGAGAGACAGGTATGTATCCCAGAGAGTATCCCTTCTCTGTAACAGGCTCCCCATCCATGTCAAGCAGAGTTCCTCCCTAACCCAATTCAAGTTTAACTTGGGAAACTGAATGGAGAACAGGAAATGGATCCCTGGTTTGGCATCTCTGTCTCTAATGGACACAGGCAGCCTGTAAATGGTTCATCTCCCTGGCCCCTGCTTGTAAATGGTTTGTCTTCCAAGTCCCTACTTACACTTATCAAGGGTACCAGAACTTGTCAGAGATTTGGGGTTCATGGCTAGTTTTAATTACCCTAGTAAACACATTATAAACCTATGAACCCACTTCTGTCTGAGAGAGAAGTCTATAGCTATTGATGGGTTTCAGCACTTGTGGCGAAAGGATTTTTTCAAAGCCTCTGGAGATGGAATAGAGGTTGGAAACAGGCCAGAAGTCTTTAATACTTCTTAGAAAGAGTACTTTAGAGAGTGGAATAATATGAGTGTTTAATACTGAAGGTACTATCTCTGTAGTAAGGAATAGATTGTAGATTTATGTAAGAGGCTTGGCAATTTTGTCTTCGGCTCTCTTGAGAAAGGCATAGAATTTAAATGAGCAAGCTTTCAGGATTTTTAGGAGTGACTTTGTTTCTTTACACAGATTAGATTTGTGAGAAGTAAAATGTGATGGCATATTCTGCCAGAGGAAAGAGTTAAGGTTGTTGGATATAGTAAGGGAGGAGGCAGAAAGTACAGAAGATGACTAAATTAGCAATGAAACCTTTAAATTCATGTATAGGATTGGTATTACCATCTCCAACTACTGAGTGTAGGCAGGGTACAAAGGGTGCTGAAAATTGTTCAGTTAATTGTTTTATTTATTTTCTGAAGTGTTTTTAGGCTGATTGTTGCTGTCATTTGTTTTTATAAGAGATAAAGGGCTTTGGCAGAATTGGTTACTATTTTAGCCTGCTGTCTTAAAGAGTGGTAGTTTTGGTGAAGTTGATTACTGATGAGGTTATTTTTCTTCTACTACATCCAAGCATCATCCCTTTGTTTCAATTGCCTCTTAAGGTCACTATTTAGCCAGTGGAATTTATGCCTTTTTAGTTTTCACAATTTGCTTTGAGAAAGACTTGTCTTGGACTGACAGCAGAGTAATTGTAAAAAATCCAAGAAGCACAGAGCAAACAGGTAGAAAAACAGCCAAATGTGTCTTAATAATCTAAGTACCAAACAAAATGAAAGAAATCAAGGCACGAACATCCACACAGTAAATATTAAATTAAATATTTATTGTGTAGACATCCATTACATTAAATATTTATTGTGTAGACATCCGTTACATTAAATATTTATTGTGTGGGCATTCATGCCTTGATTTCTTTCATTTGGTTTGGTACTTGGATTATTAAGACATGGTTGGCTGTTGTTCTACCTGTTTGCTACATTAAATATTTATTTTATGGATGTTCATGCTTTGATTTCTTTCAGTTTGTTTTAATTGTGAAAAATGAGAGTACATCATTTGGGTTATATATGAAGCATAGAAGGGATAAGTCTACTGGATGTATAATTGCTTCTGATCTGTCAAAGAACATGTGTTGACCAGATTCAAACCATAGCTTTGTCGCATAGTCTGATTTTCACTTCTAGGCAATTAAAAAAAAAAAAAAAAAACAGAAGCATTGCATATGCAAAACAACATCATTAGCATTCATTGGCTCATTTTTACTGCCTGTCACTTCTTGGTCATCAATCCAATGAAACATTCACATAACCCAGGATGTCTGTTATATTACTTCAACGTTAGTCAATACAGAATGTAGTAGGGAAGGCTATAACAAATTATTCCTTAGAAAGTATCCACAGTTGGAGCCCAGTTGCAGGGGAATCATTCAATTACATATTAGTCACAGCTGCATTCATACAGATAACTTCTCTATAAGTTTAACATAATGAAAAACAAACAAAAATGCAGAACTGAAGGAGTACAGTGTCAGACCTTAGAAGAACAGCACAGGAGGCATGCCGCCCTCTAGAAGGTACAACACTGTGCTTTTATCCAATATGAAGGCAACTACTAGGTATAAAATGGAAGGGACCAACATTATAAACAGTACTGAAAATGGTAGACCCAAGGGCTGGAGTCAACCATGCTCATGACCAGAAAGTTTATAATCATCAGTAAGAAGAGGACCTATATATGTCCTATAAACATGATAAAACACACTGTGCCTTCCAGACATGTAACCGTGATATTACCAATACAAAGTACATCATCCACAGTATATCCTACACACAATGTGAAGCAGAAATTATCACAACTGAACACAATAAAGATAGTATCAAGTGACAATTAGATTCTCATTAGCGCAAGTGTCATAGCATGATTCTGTACATATTTTAGTTCAAAGATGTAATGGGAAATGTATGTGGCAGGGGTTATCACGAAATTCACATCCTTAGTAAAGTTGAGGTGTGAATCTGCTATGAAAAAAAAAAGATGTAAATATACAGCAGCTTGTATTGGGGAATTGCCAAAGCTGAACCAGTTCCATTGGGTTAGAACACTGTCCTGAGAATTAGTGGTGCCACAGTGTCATGCCTTAGGAGAGGACTGTGGCATAAGGATGTGTGCCATGGATGCTGACAAGGGAACACATTCACACCACATCAACACAAGACTGACAGGAATGCCTGCCACACTGCCTATAGTACTGCAACCAGCTCAGCTCCAGTTTGTTCACCAATAGCTTTTAACTCATAAATTCACTGTGCATGCACTTCCGTACAAACTGTGATATGCCAGAAAAAAAAGTGCTGCCTCCCTGGTGTCTCATGCAAGAGATTCCATGTTATCAAACAAGATCCTCCCATATCTCCAGATAATGTCTACCTATACCAAATCAGCATGTGCCTCTTTTGTAACACATGTTCTTCTCTCTGTTCTTTGATGGCATCCATCACCTTGTAATGTTCTGTTTGCATAACACCAATCATTTCATGATGTAGACTTTCTGGACCATCAAGGAAAGAGCCAGCCATGAGTGACTGGTCTGTATTTCCTTTTCTGTGGCTGTTGTTTGTGTGTCATCATACCAGACAGAACCACACTGAACCACAAGCTTAGCATTACTACTAAGCAGCCCACAGTATGCTAGTCTGACTGCATCTACAGAGTACCGTCTAGAAGCTGTCAATCATTACACACCGGTTAGCTGTTCCTGCAGTGGTGTTACAAAAATGGGAATATTTTTTTTCCATTATTATGCCTACTGGAGGATCCTGCCACAGAATCCAGCCAAGTCCCTGCAACCCAGCTGGAATGTTGTCAAATTACACAGCAATGGCCGCTGGGGTCTTAGACTCCTGTGCTGTGCTGGGCAGTTCACCAGCATTTCATGTTTGCCATGACTTGTTGTGTCCTGAACCTTAGATACATCAGTGGAAACCATCATGCTGTTATCTTCAGTCGTACAGTGGTACAAGAAAGAACATAACCCAGATCATATGGCCAGTATTTTGGGCTTCTATGTTCATCAGAAATGCCTCAATGTCAGTTATAAGTAAGAAGACAAAGAGGAAAAGTAGAAAAGGAGATTAGTAATGGAGACATTAAAGAAATAAAAACTGAGGGTATGGAGTACGTGTGAAGTGAAGGATTCAGTTTAGAAAATTTAATTCAGAAAGTACCAAAACAGGATAGAGCAATGGCTATCCAAATTAAGGGGAGACCAGTGGAACAGGAAGCAATTGGTCAGGTGCCATATGAAGAATTGTGGAGTCTTCCACAATAAATCAGTATAAACATGAACCTGAAGCTGGACAGCAAGGAAAGGAAGAGAAAACTGTGGAAAATCTGATGCAGCCAATGTTGAGGAGTGATAGACCAGTGAGTTCCCATATGACAGAGCAATGGATGGCACAGGATGAAACTGAAGAGAATATGCCACAGGAAGATGCTATAGAACTTTCTATAGAATGCCCACAATAAATGGAAAACAAAAAACGTGCCCTCAGTTTCGAAGAAAATGAGCTAAGAAAAGAGTTGCTTGATTTAATAAACATAGATAGATATATTAAGATCAATGAAAGAAAAAGACTGCAGAAGGTCAATAAAACCCCAAAATCCGAAGACTGATAAAACAAATGAACACAGTAATTAGAACTGCCCATAGAGATCCATGCAATATAACAGAAGTAAACAGGATATATTACTGTGCAACTAAATTAATAACTGACAGAGTTCTACCACAAAAACACAGGGTAGTGAGAAAAAGGAAGGGGAGAAATCGAATACCATCATGGAAGTATCGAATAGAGAAAACTATAAAGCAATTAAGACAAGAAGTGTCACTGTTAGAAGAATATAGAACAGGGAACAGATCAAAGAAAATACTCAGAAAGATAGATGTAATAACAAAAATGTGCAGTATTAGGAAAGACCAGGCTCTATCATGGACTATCACAAATAACAAACTAAAAATTTCAGCACAGGTGGAAAAACTTAGAAGACATCAGATACACATAAAGGAAAAGTACAAAATAAGCAATTTTTTGATGACGCAAAAAAGTTTTATATGGAACTGGGAAACAAGGTAAAAGGAATTGAAAGACCACCAAAAAAAGGAAGAAATAGATACAGTTTAGAGAAGTATTTATGAAGAACCTGTGGAACATAAAAAATATGCTAAATGGATAGAAGAAGTAAAAGAAATAATAATAAGTTTAGAGGTACAGGATATGAAATGGAATGAAGTAACATCCAGAGAGATTGAAACAAAGTTAAGAAAAGACTTCAATTGGAAATTCCAGGCCCAGATGCAGTACCTAACTTCTGGGTAAAAATATTAACATCTTTGCACGATGATTTAGCTATGACTAACAACTATTCATATGTACACCCTGAACAGACACCAACCTGGCTAACAACAGGAAAAACAATATTCCTACTTAAGAGTGAACCTGCAAGCTACCCTAAAAACTATAGACCAATAACTTACCTTCTGACGAAGTATAAACGATGCACTGGAATTGATGCCGACAAAGTTTATAATCATTTAGAAGAAAACTCAATTATTGCAGTAGAACAAAAGGAAGTCATATGGAACAAAGGATCATTTGTTGTTAAATTAAATCATAGTACAGATCTGTAAAAGGGGAAGAATCCAAGTATGACATGGATTGACTACAAAAAAGCATTTGATAATATCCCACATTCACGGATAAAAGATTGCTTAAAAATGTATAAGATACGTACTACACTGATCGACTACGTTACAGTGAACACCAATACCAACGACCACCTCAGCATAGACAAAAAGAAACACACTGGATCAGCACCAAAACCACTAGTCTATTGATTAACAGTGATCTGGTACCTCGGCAATTCGCCTTCAAAGATCACAATCAAATAATATTCAACTTTTTTTATATTCACAGAAACAGCAAGCAATCAATGAATCTGACAATTACATAAAACAATTAAGTGTTAAAGGCATAGTATTACCAACTTTACAGACACAAATACATCAGGAAGGTTTGATACCACTAACTGGTGCCAATATATATAAAACCCATATACATAAATAAATATATGTGTCTATTATTCTTTTTTTATATTTTTAACATCTCACTTTCCCACTAAATACAACATTTATTTAAATAAATGTAACCATTTATTTTCTGATTAATACCTAAGGGAGATAAAGTTTTATATTTAAAAATCAACTTTGTCTCCTGTTCCAACAATTTAGCTACATAATCACCCCCATAGGTAAGAAGGGCTTAGCAAGTACACAATAAAAAAGCCCAGCATCATTTGCATCTTGTACATCATTACAATGCTTTGGTACAGGACTAAAAAAGGTTAAGATTCTTTACATCTCTCATATCTTCAAGAATACGAACCTTAACACACCGTTTGGTTTGACCCACATACCATTTACGTCTAGGACAATTACAACCTAAAATGTACACAACCCCAGTTGAATTACAGTTAAAGTAGTGCTTACAATCAAATTTCTTCCCATTAATAACATGGCCTAATAAATTTCCAACCTTCGGACACACACACTACAGTGACCACACGGAAACATTCCACACATCAAACCTGTGTTGACTCTGGATTCAAAATTATAATTCAAAATCTCTTTCAAATTCTTACCCCTACAAAAAGAAAAGGTAACAAACTTCAGAAAGAAGATGACCAATGTTTTCATCCTCAGATATCAAATACTAAAACCTTTCCACAATATCAACTAAGATATGTGAAAAAGATGAAAACCTAGTAACAAAATAAATCTTCTCTCCACCAACTGGAGAGTCCAACCTTTCTGCCAGGTTGCTACCCTTGTGTGCCTTTAATGTACAACCTTTAAGTGCACACAGCTTAGCAACCTGAATTTGCTCCTCCCCATACCCTCTATTCTTTAACCTTAACTCAACTTTGTCTAACTCAGATAACTTTAGGTTAACATCACTGGTATGGTCAAAAATTCATTTGAAGTCCCCATAAGGTATAGAATCCAACAGGTGTTCAGGATGCATGCTAGTAGCATGCAGAAATGTATTCACAGATGTTTCTTTTCTAAATAGTCTATATCCAATGTCAGTCCCTTCTCCAAACAAAACACCCAAAAAGGTTATATTTTTAACATTCAACTCATATAAAAATTTAAGACCATGATCATTATTATTAAGCACTTCAAAAAATTAAATAAATTCACTTGATTCACCTTTACATATCATAATACGATCATCTATGTATCTCTTGTAAAATATCACCCTATTCCTAAAAAAGGGGGCGGAGTACATAAACTTTTGCTCAAATTGTCCCATATAGAGCACAGCATATGTGGGGGCAAAGGCAACCCCCCCCCCATTGCTGTATCCATCAGCTGCAAAAAAAAAACTTTCCATGAAATGAAAAATAATTGTAGGTCAAACAGAACTCTAACAAACCTACCAAAAATGAAGTAACAGGGCCTTCACCCATAATTTCCATCATAGCCTCCAGGCCCCATCTGTGTTTGATATTCATATATAATGAATTCACATCCATTGAAACCCAATAGTAATTGTCCTGACATGTGATCTTTTTTAAAACATCCAACAATTTCTGCATGTTAGAAATATGTGCAGGAATCCTGCAAAGTTATTTCTTAAAATGAAAATCCAAAAATGTTCCCACATAGCTCAAATATGACCCAACTCCTGAGAAATAGGCCTACCAGATGGTTTGACTAAATTTTTTTTTATTTTTGGCAGGGCATAAATAACAGGGTTCACTGGTTTCTTAACAAATAATGTATTAACATAATTTCTTACCAAAAAACTAAACGTTCAACCCTTTTCAACATTTCCAATAACTCAGCATTATAATCATCCACAGGATTCCTAGTTAAACATCTATATTCACTAACATTACTAATCAAGTCATAAACCATTTCACAATAACTGCCCTTGTTTAAAATGATCCAATTACCACCTTTATCAGCACATTTAAAAATATATTCATTTTTAACTTTTTTCAGTTCTTGCAATGCCAGCCATTCTTCTCACGTTAGATTATATTTTTTCTTAGAACATAAAAACTTATTGAGTTTACATGAAATTTCCTTATATAACAGTTTCTCAAACAACATTATACAGGGCTCATTTAACAGAGGAATGAACTTACTCTCCACTGACAATACTGGTAATTCAAGTTTGCCATATCCAGTATTAAATTCCTCATCTGCATCATCGACATTGTTCTCAAATAAATCTACTTCATATAAAGAAAGATTCATTGATTCAACATCTGTCATCAATATTAGTTGCATGCTCAGGACATTCACATGCCCTTTTATCAAAATAAACACGTAATGCCAATTTCCTACAAATTTTTTTTCAAATCAAAAAATATGTCAGCAAACAAAAGAATGTAAGTGGGTACAAATTTACTACCCTTAAAAAACACGTCCCTCATTTTACTATTAAGATTCAGAGTTGACAAACTGACCACATATAATTCATTTTGATAGTACTCACAGTCATTAGAGTCCACAGTCAATAAATTAGTTCTGTTAGTCATTTAAAATAGTTTCTTCCCTTTCTACCCTTTCTGTCATTCTTCTTCTGAAACAGACGACCTTGACTCGTCTCAGCTATTTGTTGGACGCTGCCTGCTTCCACAGCTTGTAGCTCTTCAAACAAGACAGGTTTTTTTATTATTATTAGAAGATTGCTTCCTTGAGGATGCTGATGACAAATTCTGGTGCTTCTGTTTCTTCTAACCTTCGACGTCCCACGTGATGGATCATGTTGCCAGGAGAACAGAACGCCTTCCTCATAGTCTCGCATATCATGCAGTAACTTTTTTCTATTCTGCTGAATAATCTCTGCTTCAATTTTGTTAATTCTTTCATTAATCTGCCGCATCTGAATCTGGTAGCCGGATTCAGTTGTCACCTGTCTCTGCAACTGAATAATTTCTTTCTTTAGATTTTCATGGGCACTCATGTTCCATTTGATAAGAACACGGAGCCAAGCAATAGTACATTGGAGTAACACCTGCTTCCACTCCTCACAAAAGTCAGAGTCTTCTTCACTAAATTCAGTCGCTGGTAACTGATATACCCGTAAGCCCCTAGGTGTTGTATTAAGGCTTACATATTTCACCAACAAACTGGTGTCGAAAACTAAAGCCACTTCCTTCACCATAAGTCTCTCAAGTTGCAAAAATCTCCCCTCAGGGTCCTGATTATTGGACACACACCAAGGATCACCATGTGTAAACTGCTTTTCACATTACTAAGAATATCCATAAAATTAAAATCACCAGGCAATTCAAACAGCCCGGACGTACCCGCTGTTTGCGACATGGTGCTAGAGCCACAATAATGTCCAAAATATATTTAGGACACCAATACCAATGACCATCTCAGCATAAACATAAAGAAACACACTGGATCAGCACCAAAACCACTAGTCTATTGATTAACAGTGATCTGGTACCTCGGCAATTCGCCTTCAAGGATCACAATCAAATAATATTCAGCCATTTTTATATTCACAGAAACAGCAGGCAATCAATGAATGTGGCAATTAAATAAAACAATTAAGTGTTAAAGGTATAGTATTACCAACTTTACAGACACAAATACATCACCAAGGTTTGATACCACTAACTGGTGTCAATATATATAAAACTCATATACATAAATAAACATTTTAATACATAATACATTACAGTGATCATGAAACAGTGGCAGACCACTTTGCAATTAAGCTATGATAAAGGGAAAATTATTATCCCAGGGATAAAATTCAAAGGGGGATATTCCAGGGTGACTCTCTGTCATTATTGCTATTCTGTCTTGCCCTTAACCCATTAAGCTGTCTACTTAACAGCTTAGGCCATGGTTATAATTTGGCTTCCAAAAAACAACAAAGTGTGAAGACTTCTTATCTTTTCTTTGTAAATAATTTAAAACCATATGGCTCATCAGATGAGGAACTGAAAGTACAACAGCAAGTTGTCAGAACATTTTGTAAGAATGTCACTTGGTCTTGATAAATGTGCAAAAATAACCTTTAAAGCAGGAAAACTACAGCACTGGGAAAACATCAGCTTGGGACAAGAATGTGATATAAAAGAACTTGAGCAAGAGGGAGTGTATAAATATTTGGGAATTGATGAAGGATCAACAATAAGGCATGAACAAATGTGAATAAAACTTAGCAAGGAACAGTTTAGAAGACTTAAATTAATCCTGAAAACAGCATTGACATCTAGGAATAAAATACAAGCTATAAACCAATTTGCTCTTCCTGTACTAACTTACAGTTCTGGAATGATTGACTGGCCCCAAAACATGTTGGATAGATTAGACGGGAAAACAAGAAGGATGCTTCATGCTCACCAAATGATTTATAAAAATCAGTGCATACCAAGATTATATATTCCCCATTCCGAAGGAGGAATGGGCCTCCTTGAAACTGATTACATGTATAGATCTGCAATCATGGGACTCCACACATATCTGCTGACCTCACAAGACCAGGCAGCAAGTGAATGTGCCAAAAAGCAAAAGAAAGAATTTAAGGGGAAGGACCACATAAGAAGGCAAGAAATGTTTTAAACACATAAATATAGATGCAAGTATAGAAAACTTCTGGAAGAACCTCATGTTAATCAGGATTGAATGCAGGAATGGTTAAAAAGAGGTGACTTCAAACCAAGAGCTGAAAGGTTAATATCGGCAGCCCAAGATTGTGGGCTATGTACATGCTGATTTATAAAGTCCATTGAACATGTGGGAGAAACAGACAAATGTAGGTTTTGTAAAACTGAATTGGAAAGAGTCGCACACCTCATTGCTGGTTGTGACATACTAATGGCAAAAGGACTGCATGCCAAAAGGCAAAATAATGTGGCAAGACTGTTGCCCTGAGAATTGTGCAAACATTATGTTATTGAAGTGGCTGAAAAACACTGGAAACATGAGCCACAGAGCATCATGGAAAATGATGAAGTCTACATCACATGGGATTACCCATTACCAACATTTCAAAAGACAGATGCAAGGAAACCAGATATAATGGTCCATGAAAAGAAGACAGAAGTAGCATTGATCATTGAAATCACCACACCAGTGAATACAGTGTCTTGTGTACAGACAGACACAAAGTCATAAAATATCAAGATCTGCAGGCAGAAGCAAGGGCAATGTGGAAGAAAGATACCCAGACAGTTCCAATATAAGTAGGAGCAATGGGTCTTATAAAAAAGACTCTGCAATAATATTTAGATATGTTACCAATACATGTAACTCTGTACGGATTGCAAAAGGAGTCATTACTGGGCACATTGCAGTTGCTGTGAAGAGTACTTTTGGCTGACATCAAGAACTGAAACAATACTAATTTCATGAACTTTAATCGTGCTTTGACTTAGGAATGGGGTCCATTACCATCATAGTATTACAAACCCAAAAGATTTTGAAAAATATAAAAAGTCAGTTATAACAGGGAGAGACATGTCTACCTATTAATCCATACTTCATGCCTGTTACCCACCTATACTAGGTTCATACTGTTTGACACCATGTCTATTAGTAGCATTCACATGCTGAACTATCATAGGATCATAGGATCATAGGAAGTTACTAGGCTATTGGCCCTGAGGCTCTTATAAGCCTAGCCAAGAGTTTGGCCCATGTTTATACAAGTCAGCACCCAAAGCCCCTGTCCAGCAGGGACACAGGTGGAATCCCAGGTTTGTACTTTCTGTTTCACATCCAGTTATCCAGGTTGCATTTAAAAAGGGATAATGAGGTTCTCTGCTTGATGTGGAGAGGGAGTCTATTCCACAGATGAAGTCTCTGGGTCACAAATCTGCCCCACCAACAAGTCCTATTGATGTCACAGACCAGGTTCAGGTTGCACATGGTGGTTACTCGAGTGGAGCCTGACTTGTGGATATGCAGCAGTACCATCAAGGCGTGGTCTGAGATTGTCTTACTATAGACCAGATTCTTATTAACTTTTATTCAAAATGTGCAATCCAAGTTTTATCAACACTTGTGTCAAGACTGCATTTTTTCCACTATCATGCTGCTACATTTGTCCTTCTTCATCTGCCACTGCTGCATCTGTAAAGTGTGACCTATGCACTCTGCACATTTCTGCTTTCTCATTACTTACAGCCTTACCTATCACTTTAAATGCAGAGTTCATATTTGATTTATGCTACTTGCATCTGTGTGCCATTTCAGATCAGGCTTCTTTCATCTGCAAATATTTGCTGCCTCAGTAATCCCCTTCCTTATTTGCTGATAGTTTGGACCCAGACCAGATATCATGGGTCAGTTTAAAGCTACCTTTCAGCATAATACACCAGACATATCTTATGAAAAGTTTGTTACTGAGTCATATTATTCTCAGCTAGCCTTTGGCATTATCTGTGAGATAGCTATATTATATCTAGAATTCTAGTTGGCACAGTTGGTCCACAAATGCAAAAAATTGTCTGTAACTAAGTTCACTATGGAGCTGACTGTCACTTTATTTCATTGGTAATATTATGATTTGCTACAATCTGTGTGGCTGATATCGTATTTTGTTTTCCCACATTGTTGTGCTTCTTTCAGAGTTATTTTATCGTTTTGCTGCCTCCAAAACAGGCATACCTTCCTTCCCATCCTTTGCTGTACTTGTCCTTACAGTTCTCATCTACTTTATGTCCTTGACATATAATTCTTGGGCTGTCTCCCAGGTTCTTAGGTACTTTGTTCCTTTTGGTGGCCTATATAAATATATATATATATATATATATCTATATATATATATAGATATACTGAACATTTTAGCATTTGTCATGTTCAGCACTGTGCTATCAACTCTAAGCTTGGCTGCAGAATATATATATATATATATATATATATATATATATATATACATATGGGTCCCCTTCACATGGTCGACTTTTCATAAAGTCGACTTTCATATGGCCGAGACCATATGATCGACTTTTGAAAAGCCCACCATGGGGAACCGCTATCTCCACACAGTGTAGAATGGGGAAATTTCCCACTTCCGCACTGTAGTGCGATCTTGGAGTTGGTATATTTAAGTTGCAGGGGGTGTGGGAGGCAGAGCCCCCCCACGGTGGGTGCAGGGGGGCAGAGCCCCCCTGCCAAAAGTTTAAGGTAAATGTTTGTTGTGTGTTTATGCTTACTTTACATAGTCGACATTCTGAAAGTCGATCATATGGTCTCGGCCATATGAAAGTCAACTTTTTGAAATGTCGACCATGTAAAGTAGATATATATATATATATATATATATATATATATATATATATATATATATATATCATTATACACCTTGAAGAATCACTGGGACTTTTGTTCAACAACCTTCTACATTGTCCTGCTTCCATTTAACTAGCTCTTAAAACCTCTGTGCTTTGGTTTACTTTCAATTAGGGAGAACTGGTAATTTTACAACTACTACTGCTGCTAATATTACTACTGGTACTACTACTATTACTTCTACTGCTACTACTCCTACTCATACCTCTCAACCTCTCAGTGTAAGAAATCTGGACAAAGCCAGAAAGAAGGGGGTGACAAAGCCCCCAAAATAGGTACAGAATTTAAAAATTGCTCTTATAAACTTAGAAAGTTGCTACAGGTTTTGCATTATTATGTATTTTCTGAAGTATATAAAGTCTGAAACTCAAATGTCATTGATTATTTAGTATTATTTAGTGACTACAATCTTCAATGATTTGCCAGAAAACCACACATTTTATGAGGAACAAACCAAAAGTATGAGGCAAAAATTTGAACATTCTGCAAAAATGTGCTCCATTGAGAGTTATGCTCCTACTATTACTACTGCTAGTACAACTACTGCTGCCTACTACTGCTACTGAAACCTATTACAGCTACTGCTACTCCCGCTGCTACTATTAATACTGATACTGCTTCTATTACTACTACTGATAGTCCTATCACTAATATCATTACTGACACTGCTACTACTACTGCTACTTCTGCTGCTACTTTTACTGCTACTACTACTACTGTTACTACTACTGCTACTTCTACTACTGCTACTACTACTACTAGTAATAATAACAATAGTAATAATGTCAGTATTTTTGCTAATCATCAGCCCATTTCTTTTCAAGGGTGACACCTGATATTGTCAGGTCAAGTGACTTGTTCAGAGTTACGCAGTAGGCAAATGGAAGTAGAAGGAATCAAACTCTGTACAACTGACTACAAGACACAGCTCATCTGTAGCGCATTAGCATCATCTGTACTACTAATAATAATACATTTTAAGCAAGTGCTCGCTCTGGATTATTTCTTGTCAAGAAAATACTACTTTTGCAGTATCTGGAGAGGTTTCACATGAGAATTTCTGTTTTGTCTTTTAAGTGCATGGGCTGCTGTAAGATATATGCTATTTTAATATGCATAAATAATATATTATAAAATGATACCTTTATGCAAGATAGATACATACCTCAAATTAGCAGCTTTACATTTATGGTCAACAATCTGGATTTTCACATTGTATATTTTCTGATGAGATGGAATGTATGATTTGTGTTTGTAAGATATAGTGGTAAAATGCAAGGGTCTACAGAATGTTTTTAATCTCTACATAATATTTAGATCATCAACTAATTAAAAATATGTATCAGCTAATTTTATATGGCCATTTTAGACTTCAGGGTCTGTGCTCAATAGTCCTCATTTACAAATGTTTTGCATCATAATCACAGACATATCAATAAGTATTTTTTGTAGAAATGCAGTAGTGATACATGATTCTACAGTTACTGTCGATTATTCATTTTTTATACGGAAACCGACCATATCATTATTACAACATAGACAGTGTCAAGTTTAGACACATTTTTATAGGCAAGCGAAATAAACCTCCGGCTGGAGAAAAATGATCTTAGTAAATGTCTGGTATCACATAAGTCTAGCATTTCTCATCTGATGCTCACAGTTTAAAATTATTCTTCTAAAACAGTATCAGTCTAACTGGATAAGTGAGGAGATACCATTAACATCCCTGTATAAAAGTGTTTCCTTCTAATTATGTTCATTAAGGCACTGCAGAAAGCCTGATCTGCTATGATAGCAATTTATTTATTGACCCTTTAGAGGAGTCATTGATTTAAGATTCATGAAGATGAATTCAGCTGACAATATCTTACCTATATGAAAGACTTAATGGAATAGATACAACTGCCTCTAGAGACATTTGGAAATTGGCCGATTAGATTACACAACAATGTGTATTTATGCTACCCAGGTTTATGCACCACTCTCTGTCTGTTTTCAGCAAAACATCTGCATGTGTTTTTATTCTGTGTCTGTCTACCTATTATTTGGCACCATAATAATATTGTTGCTCTCTGCCTAATAAGTACCCTATATCCATCCAGCTGTTAACATCTGCAGGACCCTTTATTATCCAGAAAGTATTGGTCTCAGAAGTAATTACCGTGTAATATATTATTCATCAATATTTCTATTTTCTGGCAACAGATTTTAAATGGTGTTCTACTTTGCATATCAGCTAGGAACTTGTGGAAAGATATCTTCAAACACATGCAGCTACATTAGCATCCATGTTGCACTTACTAGAGACATACAATATAATATAATACAGTAGTGTGATCAAAGCAAGCTTAACTCCTTTCTGCTTGTTTAAGACATGAAGAGTTCAGAAGAAAATGAATCCCCTTTTAGTACACATTTCAGTAGACTAACTTGTGGCAATGTTATTTTATAGTAAGCTGTTAGCCTATTTTCATGTAGTCCCAGAATTTCACACAAGAAAGGACTTTGGGTTGCCATAATACCCATATGTGGTCTCTTTTCACTACCTGTAGTTAAAAAAGAACAGCACATATTTCCCTAGCATCTCCTCATATGACAGAAAAATCATGGCTTCTGTTTAATTTGGTAAGCCAGCATTAACTCATTCAGGCAATATGCATTTCCTTAGTACCACTGCTTTTCCTGATATGATAAATATACTTACAAAACATATATTTTTTCTACATTCCTTTATCACTGTAACTGCTGGGACTAAAACTCAGTTTATTATTTATTAATATACTGAGTTCATTAAAAAATATTAACATTTTTATGCATACCTCATTAATCGTATACCAAAAGCTCACATTTTCTAAAACATAATGCAGCGTCTCATCTTGTCAGCATTTATCTTCATGTGATTTGTATCACTTCACAGACAAGGATCTTACAGACATGTCTAAAGTCTCCTAAGAATATCTAAGAGTGTTATATGATTGCCAATATTCTTAGATGAAATGTTAATATCAAACATGTATAGAGTGAATAGGAGGATCTGAGAATAAACCCTTGTAGAAGTCATGGACATAGCCCATAATTCTCCACAATGCATCTCAGAAGTAACTTGCCATTCTCTCTTTCTTAACTATTCTTCAATCCAAAAAACAAGAAAAGTTGGGATACCAAATTTTTCCAATCCATTTATTTATAGACTACGATAAGCTATATGAAAGGCAGAGCATAAGTCTATCTTGTTCACCTTAATATTGTTTTCTATAGCTGTGAAGATACAGAAGAACTTCTTACTTGCCAGTACTGAGGTATCCTTGGTGAAAACATGATGATAAATATGTTAATCCATACTGCTTAAATCATCTAGCAAAATGCTTAATATTAATGTTTTCATCAAGTTTCCCTACAGTAGAGTGTAGACTTTAGGCGGCTTCAGAGAGTTTATGCTGTCCCTTGAGCTTTTTTTTTTTAATAGCTATCTTCCATTTCTTTGGTATATGCTTGATCTTGAAGCAGGCAGTAAAAGCTTCAAATGTGTAGCAGCCAGAAAATCCTTGTGTGTTTGTAAATCAATGTTTGAGATTTCATACTTAGTAGATGGCTTAGGTTCATAGGTTTGTAGATTCATAAAATAGCCTAATGGTCCTAGAGCCCTTACAAGCCTAGCCATATTTATTCAGAGTTGCCTCAATTGTCAGCAGTTAGGTGAGTAAAGTTCACAGAGGTAAGTATCTGAATTCTTCTGTTCAGGAGGACATGGGCACCACCCCAGCTGTGGATTTGCAGTCATCCATCCAATGAACTAGGTTGCATTTGAAGATGGTCAGGGAGGGGCTCTGTTTCAAATGAATTGCAAGCATGTTCCAGGGAAGTGGCAGTCTTTCAGAGATGTACCTTTGTCTCCAGAATGGCCTGTTCATTTCAGAGGCTAGGCTACTACAGCAGAGTATGCCTCCAGGCATTTCAGCAGTTACCTCATACTCGCCACTAGGCATCAAATATTGCTTGTTCATATTTAGACTAAAAATTCCAAAACCATGCAACATACAAGGTATCGAAATATTTTATCTTGAAGCATACATGATGGTAAACAAAATTGCATTGATATTTGACCTTTGTCAATGAGTATTTATTAGAACTGTTAGGTGATAACTTCATTTTTTTAAAACCTCAAGCCATACCCACTAAGAGTTAAAGGAACACACTCAAAAGACCTGTATTGGAGGGAGCGAGTGACCCTCGTGCAGTTTGATTTATGAATGTGAAGCATTTCCATCAGGGTCAAGTTAGAGACTGCCCTGTAAGCCAGGCACAGGTCACCCTTTAGCAACCTGTAGGAGGCAGAATACAATAACAGGGCTTTCAGTCTTTCCATGTAGAACTTGTTTTGTGTACCCTTGTAACTTCTTGGTGAGAAACCTTTGTTGTTTCTCCAAATGTTGCAGGTGTCTGGTGAGGTACATATATAAGGGAGCTTTGTACTCAATTATGCATCTGATGAGGGCTAAGTATAATGGAGTTATAACATCCTTAGATCTAGATGCGGTGCCTTTATTTATAAGATGTGTCACATAGAAGGATTTCCTTACCAATGTGCATATGTGGTGGTCAAAGTTCAGGTTGCTCTCAACCTGAGTAACCAGATCACATACCACTGGGCCTACACTTAGGGGGTACTGTCTATAATGTAATTAGCAATGATGTCAGCTTTCCCAAAAGGAATAACAATGCATTTTTTGCACTTAGCTTTAATCCGTGGCTTTCACACAAATCACTTGTCTTCGTTAGCCTTGCCTGCAGTATATTAACATCATTGGGGGACTCAATGATTGCTCCCAATTTGCAATAGTCATTGAACTTGGTCAGCCACAGGCTGTCCAGGTTTGCCTGGACTTCTGAGAAATAAATTCCAGACAGTAAGGGGGCCAGCACAGAACCCTGTGGTATGCCACTGGTGACTGATCTTTTGCTAGAGGTGAAGTCACACACTTTGACAGTATACGACCTGTTGGTGAGCCAGTTGGCTACCCATCTGGCAATGTAGGGGTTAATTCCCAACTGGAAGAGTTTGTCTATAATACCTGAGTGGATGATTGCGTGAAATGCCTTGGCTAAGTTATGATAGGTGATATGCACTCTTTTTCCCTCGTTCAGGGCCTTAGTGACTTTCTCAAAGAAACCAACCGTATTTAACAGGCATGTTCTACATTTAACGAATCCAAACTGGGTTGGTCCAGAGTTTGGATATTGCCTGTGTCCTTGTTAATAATGCCTATAATGATTCTTTCCATGACCTTGCAGATGAAGCTAGTCAAGCTTATGGGCCTATAACACCCAGGGTCAGTTGATGGTCCCCCTTTGTGCACATGGATTACTGTTGCTGTCCCCCTTTCTGCCAGAACATAGCCTTTTCACAGGCTGTGGTTAAACATGGATCCAAGTGGGTCTGCTAGGTCATGTTTTAAGTTGCTTAAAAAGGCAACCTAGGATGTTGTCTGGTCCTGTGGATGCTGTGTTTTTGGCTTTTTTGAGCACAAAGATGACTTGCTCTCTTGAGATAATAGGCTGAAGAATGCTGGCAGGTATACTTTGGGAGATACCTGGAGGTGACAAAGCGTGAAGTTTGCTCTAAATCTGACAGCTAGCAGGTTGGCTATTATATCCATTTGAGTATTGGTGGTGCCATCCACAACCAGTTTAGCACATAGCTGGGTATTCCCTTTTAGATTTCAGATGTAGTGAAAGAATGCCTTGCGATTATCCTTAACTAGAGAGACTATTTTTACTTCATAATTAGCTTTGTAGGACTTGACAAGATCTCTAATTTTTTTGTTTAAGCTAGAGAGGGATTTCTTCCTTTGCTAAGCCAGTTCCCTCTTTTTCTTGAACATTAATTTATTTCTCTTGTTGTATAGCCTGTTTACACTGTGGTTTCACTAGGGTGGCTTGTTTTCTGGCAAGACCTGGTTTTAATCCAGTCAAGTACAGCTGATCCTATACAACTGCTTAAGTGGTTATACAGGGCATTGGTGTATACTTCTGCATAGGAGTCCATGTTATCTGTGTTTGATGGAGCTTTGAAACTTCTTATACCATCACCTAGTATGAAGTAATTTATCTTTGAAAAATTCTTAAACATTTTTGAGCTTGACAGGGTATCTGGTCTTATAATAGCATCAAACAAGACTGATTTATGGCCCAGTCTTAACAGGGAAGACATCACACAGTGGGGAGTGCAATGCTCCCCCATGTTAGTGATTACTATGTCCAGGACATTTGAGCCTCTTACACATGTGCTGACTAGCTGTTACAAAACATTTGCATTGACAAAGTCTTAGAACCTCTGAGCCAGCGTGTTTGTGGTTGTGTATGTTTCCCAGTTGATGGTAGGAAAATTAAAATCAGCCATGAGTAAGGTGTTGGGTTGTATGGCAAGTGACTCCAGTAAGTCCAGGTATGTGGTATACTTTTCCTGCATCATGGTGGGGGACCTATGGCCAGTTATGATATGGTAGGGGGCCTTGCATATACTTAATTGGATATGGAGTAGCTCAAGAGAATCATACTGTTTGACCAGTCTAGAGGTGAACTTATCCTTAATGAAGATGAATACACCTCCTCCTTTGGTTCTTTCATGCTCAGTTTGTGGTTTGAATATATGGAAGGCATTGTAGCCTGCATATTTGGGGTGCTTTCTGCACCTTTGAACCATGTCTTGGTGACTGCACAGACGTCATCATCTTCCAAAGTACGGAGTGCTCCAGGGAGTCCAGTTTCTTGTTTAGACTCCTAGCATTAAGCAGCAGTACCTTGAGTTTATCTAGAGAGAATTGTGTTATGTTCAGAGTTTGGTTATTTTGAAACTGCCTAAAAAAGGCACAATAGGGGTTGACTAATGCTTATGCCGGTATCCAAAAGCCTAGAGGAGATAGGTGTAGACCATCTTTGTCAAAGCAGCATGGTCTGTTGACCACATCTTCCCAGGCTGACTGATAGACCTTGGAATGACACCAGAAGCTACACTATTTGTTAAAGTCAATCATTTTTTGTTTATATTATGACATCATCCTTGGAGAAGGTAGAATGCTGCTTAAGGCTAGGCTTATACCTCCTGTGACACATAATCTGAGAGTACAGTCATGTCTCTCTTCATATAGCTCAGTGAGGTAAGCCTCAAGTCATTTACCACCACATAGACTATGATAGATTCAAACATGTACTTGTGGTTGAGTGACTTGACAGATCCTGGCATCTGACAGACAACTAACTGTAACCCGCTCCTTATCTAGTATAGTGAGGGAAACATTGATGTGCCTCACAATGGAGTCACTTATGACCAATACATTAGGTTTTGTGGTATTCCTCCTTATGGGCTTATTTATTGAGACAATGGTGTGTGTGCTATTATGTGTTGTGGTTGTTTTGGCATTGTTATGTGTGTAAGTGGTTTCTGTTTGGGAGGTCTCTGATCTTTTGGTAAGTTACTAGTGAGTACCTCCGCATATGTGGGTTTATATGGCATGTACTTATTTAGTGTGAGAAGTATGTGTCTGCTGACTACTTGTTAGGCATTTGATTTGCCCTTATGTTAGAGTCTTGCCTCTAATTTCATAGTGTAACTACATCTCTCACATAAAGTATTTGTTTGTTTCAGAAGTAAGAGGTTGTCAGTATACATGAGACAATAGATACATTGCCTCAGGATGCCCATGTCTATCAGGCTGGACAGAGGGATGATGGGAAACTGCCCAACAATGATAGCAGGCTTTTACTGCATGTTTTATTATGGAAGGGAATGGGTTAATTAGACAGGACTGTGCTTGTAGCACCGAGACTACAAGAGGGACCTATACTTTGTATAGGCTAAGGATGATTAATAAGGCAACACTGCTCAGTGAGCAACTGAGTTGCCCTACAGGAGCAGAACAGATTGGAATGGTTTCATTGACAACTGTTTAAGGAAAAACTACACTTCCTAGGCTTTTGCATATATATTAACCACCGCTGCTCAATGTGAAGCTTAAATACAAGTGAAGAGAAAGAAGTTTCAAGCTAACTACCAATCAGTAAAGCATACAATAAGGCTTCCACCAGGAATACCCAACTCAAACAGGTTAGCTCAGTACACATCTGACACACATGTGCAGAGAAATACCTTCTTAATGTAGAATAGCTGGTTTGGAGCCCAAGTGTAACATGACCATACAAACTATGTACAATAGTATTACAACTAACAGATACAATGTAATGCAGTGCAATTAACTATTTAAAGCAGCAATAGACAGCACATTTTTTTAGGATGATCTAACTACAAGATAAGTTATAATCTTTTTCTAAGCCTTTATGAAAGCCCCTCTTTCATGATTCTATTAGAATATGGTATTACGTTTATTGTTATAAAGTTTCACAGATTGGTTAGAAAACAGTACTCACACAACTCTTTAATAATTGTATCTTCTGTTGTAAAATACTCCATTTGTGGCTGTTTGTCTTTGCCTTTGTGACTGTATTTGTTTATTTTTTTATGTATTTACATATGCTGATTGGTACCCGTGGTAGTGGTGCTGCGGTAGCGTTGTCGCCTCACAGCAAGATGTTGTCGCTTTTGATTCTCAGCTAGAGCGTCTTCTGTGTGGAGGCATGCATGAATGGGCGTGCCTTCATTGAAGGTTGTGCATCAGGGCTGGTAACTCGGCACGTAAAAATCCACTACCAAACATTAGCGGACCGGAGTTCAGCTGTGGCGGGATAAGCCGAAAGACACAACATTTACATATGCTGATTGGAAAAGTTTGACTGGTTATGTATCTTATTTATATTGGTTGACCAGGGTAGAGCTCTGATATCCATGGACCTATTTTAGACTCACCCCAGCAGCTCTGCCTGGTTAACTGATTTGCTTAGTCACACAGTCAGTTCAGGCAGACAAAAACAAATCCAGAACCACTAGTCCACAGGAAAAATTTGTTAACAGTACCTTAGTCTTCTGCACCACCTTCTAGACAGAAAATTCCTTTTTCAGGGGATGTGCAAGAAAAAACCTCCAGAATAGTAAACATAAAAAAAAAACATGTTTTTTTATGTATATAACAAACAATACATTGGAAGATAGTTAAATGAAAAGTAGTTTAAGATAAACAAAAATAACATTGATTGTATACAGTTAGAAAATAAATGTTATAGTCTTGGAAAAAATGCAATATCTAGGAAAAAAGAGTTGTAGGAACAGATTAGAAGTGCAGTGTAGAGATAAGAAGAGGTAGTTGGTCAGCTGGATTTTTACAACAAGAAACATATGTTGTGATTAATTCTAGGCTGAAAGGGTGAAGATGAGAGCAGGAGAAGAAGAAGAGACAAGGCAAGTAGGAGTTTGGGATTTGACATAAGGTGCTAGCCTGGAGTATAGCAGGAGCAGTAAGAAAGGGCTTTGTATTAGCCCTCGCATTTTTAGTGAATCATTCTTTGTAGTTCTGTCACGCTCACTTGGATAATAATTGTATCTGCCTATCCAAAACAGATATTTCCTTCTTCAAAGTTATCTTCCTTACCAGTTTCCATCTTTAAGCACATTATCTCTTTTCATAACTAATCTTTAAGTCTTTATACTGTTACTACTAACATATTTTGTATACCTTCACCCTGCATTTCTTCTTTTTTTTGAAATACTTAAATTTACAAATATACTGTTTTAGGTAGTCTTACATACTGGCAACATCCTTATGTTTAAAGACATGACTCCATTTTGTCCCTGTCAGGCAGTCTAATTCTTATTTATAGTTGGCGTCGGAGTTATTTTTCACTGAATACAATGACTGTGACTGTATGGATACACCATAATAAAGCAATGACAGCTTGGGTGAGGGAGGGATAAAGTACAAGGAATGTCCTTCAGATACTTAGGTATACATATTTTGTCCAAGATGTTGCCAAGTGTGATTCATTTTTGAGTATTTCAACTAGTTTTTAACTAACAATGTGAAAAACAGTTTATTCATAGTTGTGTTGACTAACCCCACATAGTGCCGGGTAGATATAACCATAATGCTGATTTATCAACTCTTCCAGTGCTCAGTTCTTAGATTATAGGTGTCTGACTACTTTAAGTTGAAGTAGTTTCACCTCTCCTATTTTAATTGTCAAGGAAACACAGATTAAAACAGTTATCAACAACATGTGAATGCAGGACAACAAAATCATTTTAAGAAGTACTGTGACTTCTTCTTTACTCATTTTACGGCACCTTTATCAAGAGGACTGATACAACATGGCTCATGTCTATGAGCATCTGTTTGTTCCTACACAAATCTTTTATTTTAACTAAAACTGAAGGCCTGCAAAATACAAGTTTATGTTGGTATTAAACATAGATATATATATATATATATATATATATATATATATATATATATATATATATATATTGGTCCTGATACAGACAGTTCATCTTATGCCTAAGGCATAGAAATATATGGAGCAGTGAGATTTAAAGCTTCATCCTACAGTCTTGCCTATTGTATGACTGCACAGCTCACTTAAGAGACTGCTCTTAGATTACCACTAAAAAGGAGACACTTATGCCTAGTGGGTTTACTCAATTAAATAAACTGTATAAGGTATCTGCATGTCTTTTTTTTTTTTTTTAGATCTTTGCCTTTTATTGTGATAAATGCAATATGGCTTCTATGACAGTATGCCAATTCTGTAAACTTACACTTCAGTCTTTTCACTGTTTTTCTAATTAGATTGTAATGATTCAAATTACATCATTAGCCTGTAACATTTGTAAATGAAGTTGAATTTTTACATCAGCAAAAGGTAGCTAGCATTTTTTTGTGAGTTTATGCTAAAATAGATATCAGACAGTATTGGATTTGAAACAAACAGTGATGCTTGCAACCAACCCATTGTTTAATCCAGCCTATTAAAAAAAGTTTTAAGGGCAGCAAAATTAAAAAAAGAAAAAAAAAACATACCCATAAATCTGTCTGCCCATCTTTTAGTGATCCTGCCTCTTTTAGTAGCAGCATTTAATATTACATCTATACAGAAATGTCAGATTTTTAAGTGAAACCTACGATTCACTGGAACTTTATCTATTTTTGGCACCGTGACTTGCTCTGATGCTTTTGAATTGACAGACAGACGTGTACTTTTTTTGTACCTTTCATACTGATCTTTCTGATACTTTCTGGCTTAGTATCCATTTCCACACTTCTGTTTTTTTTTTTCTCTCATTTGAAAGTTAGATGTTTTATTCATTAGCTTGATCTATGAAAAAAAGTTTGACTCTGAGCATCTAAGCACATCAAATACATAAACAAAACCTGGATAGTCTTGATTCTTTTTATATGTAAGGTAATTGCCAGTTTAAAAGCACTTAAAGTGGCACTCAGCATTATCAGCTTAATGAATTACTGTTTAAAAAAAGATAAAGTGGCCTACTGACAGATAATGTAAAAGAGTTTTATCAGATATAGGTACTTGTGAGTATAGGTACACTTTTATTTTTGTTATGCTAATGCTGCTTTAAATTGTGTTAAAGCTATAAATTGCCAGTGATTCCCTTTAATTTGACTATCATACTTTCAATATAGCCTTCATTTCCCAGTTTCCACATCTCAGCAAGCTGAAGCCCTCTCAGCTGAGTAGCTGAGCATTGCTCCACATGACATGAGAGTCCTGGCTCAAACTGAGATTGAACTTCTGAGTATGCAAGGAAAATGCTAAAGTAAAATACTGTATGTGCTTCTGCACTTGTTACTGTTTATCAGATTTACTGAAAAAAATAATGCATATTCAAGGGGTACTGTGTATGAGAAAGTAAAAATCACTTCTCGCATGGTTGTGTGATATGTTCTTTCCAGTCAAAGTGGATTTTGTCCATTCCCTGTTGCTTCTACTAGCACTAGGTAGAAAGTAAAATTAAATCAGATGCAGGTGTGGCCACTCTCATACGGTGGAAAAATGTAGACACTGCCTCATAAATTACATTTTTTGCAAAAATCAGACATTATGATGATTCATAGACAATGCATATGTAAACAATAGCTTTTCAAAACTATACTTTGCTTTGGGATTCTTCAGAAATCACACTGTGTAGAGCACGAAACAGCAGCAGCAGTTTATAAATTATGAACTTTACTCACATCCACAGACAAGTAATTCTGTTCCTCTAATACTTTCTTTAGTTCATGACTCCAAATAATATAAATGGTAATTATTTTATAGGACAAATGAGCATTTTACATAAATGCAGGTTTTCAGGTAAGTCAGTTTTCAGCACTGTATTTCAAGCATCAAATTATTCGGGTCTGAATTCACAGACTAGGAGAATAAAATATACTTGAGGTTTGCTGAAAGCCATATATTTCCCTTTTCTGTAGTAGCTAGTACTGTCAAATCAAAATATGTCATACAGAAGGATGTATTTGTAGACACATGGAAGATGGGAGCTTGTCCCCAGCAAAAAATCACCTCTTTCCATACCTCTCAACCTGGAATCATCAAAAATCTGGACAAGGCCCATGAAAAATAGGTACAAATCTGTATGCTGATTAACATCTAATTTGCATACATAATTGTGTAACCCCACCCACTCCAATGGAACTGTGGGATACCAACTTTCAAACACAAAGTGAAGAACAGACAACCAAAATATGTCACCAGAGTCCCCCTGCAGCCATTCCAATGTCCCATTACCTGGCAGTTTCTCCCCATTTACCATAAACACTAATGCGTGCATAGCATACTGCTTTACTTCTACAATGATTTGGATTTTATTTGTACATTTTGCAGCAAAGCAATGCACAAACACTAACAGACATCTCCTAAACAAGCACAATGAAAATAGACTTGGCATTAAAGCTTCTCTGTCCTTGAAACTCACATTCATTGAAATAGCATTGAAACCCACACACCACATCCAAAGAAAATGTATCTGGCCAGTGGTGGATAAAGATTACCTTTGGGCTATTTTCAAATCAATGGCCCCTTGCACACAAAACAAGAAACATACATGTTCTTTTCTTTGATACACCTTCTTGACTTTATTTATATTTCTTGTATAATACAGCTGGCCCTACACAAAAATAAGATTTAAATTACTTTATGACTTGTTTTTCAACAAAGCACCATTCACACAGCTTTTCACTCACATAGGCACTTCAATCCTTCCCTAACGCTCAGCAACTCACTGAACAGGCACTGTCTGTCTACCTATCTCAGACCATTCCACCTATCTTACCATCTGTTAACTGTCTCTTCAAAATCACATTCTAAAACTCATACAGAAAGGAAGTATCATGAATCTAGTATTTGTTCAACAAACAAGATTTAAAACAAGTCTGTGGTCTATTCTGCATTTTGCATGAGAAACATTCATTGCAGCGAGCTACCGTAGTTCTGCAAACCACTTTGTGTGTGCTTATCATGAAGTGAGTTGTGTGCAATTTTTAATTTGTTGGGACTTCCAGTTGCACATCCCATATCCTTCTGCATTCACAGACAGTGATTATGGCATCATATGCCAACCACAGACATAGCTGGATGGTGGAGTTGCCATTTTTGAAATACACATTGTTTATAGCTCTTAGCAACTGTCTGCAATACATTTATAATATATCATAACATTTCTGGGTTACTTAGTTCTTGCATTTTACAGCTGTTATTTTTGTACTGCATGGCAAACTTATGTAAATTAAATGATTAGAATACTGTTTATTCAAAGCTGCTAACCTCTGCGACCTTCCTGTACCACACACGCTTTTTTTCCTGTTATATTTTGGAGCCTTTCTTGTTGCATTATGGTCCGGTGAGCACTTGCTCCCTAGTACTTGTTTATTACCTTGAGGACTTATAATTGGAGGATCTCACTCAGCATCAACAATATACAATACAGGCAGTCTTCGGCTCTCTGGAAATACATGACATATTTCTGCCCTGCAAGCTATCTACTACTTGTATTGGCATTTCTATATAATTAAGCTGTTTTTCTTGTCTGTATTCATATTGACCTCTAGTTGGGGTGCTTACGTGAGCTTTTGTTACAAGCTTCCTAAATAGTAAAACCTCTTCATTTCCTATTTCTTAAATATTCTTGATGTTTATTATTCAGGACACTAGTTGGTCCGAGCAATGAGAAGTATATTTACTTGGGCTATTTATATAATCCATTTTAAATTTAAAATTTAATTCTACAACTTTCAATATGTTTTACTTGGTGTTTTCTGACCTTCTGGTCCCACAAAACAGTCTAACATTAATTCAGTGTAAGTACATATATGTGGCTATCGGCTAAGCTCAAGGTGGGGCCTTGAGCACTGACCTCTGTGCCTTAACCAAACATATACCTCCTTCTACAGAGCTATAAACTTTACCACCAACACAAACAACAAGCACACAAACACCATCAGTCACCCCCCCCTAACACACACACATACACACACACACACACACACACACACACACACACACACACACACACACACACACACACCAAACCTGCTTGCCCCAAAATGCGGGATGCGGCTGCTATAAAACAGTCCTGCTCACTGAAATAAATCCACTTCTGCTTGTTGCTCACTCTTGCGGCTGCTATATGCAACTCCAAATCGGTCCTGCTCACTGAAATAAATCCACAGCTGCTATAAAACAGTCCTGCAGCTGCTCGCTGAAATAAATCCACTCCTGCTTGTTGTTCGCTCTTGTAGCTGCTATATCCAAATCCAAAACGGTCCGATGATGTCAGCTCTGACAGCACGAACTTTGAAAAAATTAATAAAACTAAAAGAAAAAAAATCGGAAATGAAGGGGTGCCACTCAGGACTCGTGGCACCCCTTCATTTGGACCCTAAAACTCGGTAAAAACCGAGTAAATCGGTATGGTTGAGAGGTCTGCCTCTTTCATAGGACCAGATTCCATAAAGTTTGCAAAAGTAATTTGCGTACAGTGCAAAATGCTGAAGGAAGACTTTAATGTACCTGCTGTGGACACAATTTAAGAAGACACACTGAAGGTAGTCTGAGCACTTAGCTATTCAGCAAAGGATAATTAGGGATTCTGTGCTTGCCAGTCTGATTCTAAAGCATACTGTGTACACACAATGCACCTTAAATGTGACAAACAGCCACGCTGTCTCTGTTTTTGAAATCCTGTATGTATGCTTTAATGATCCTAAGGAATTAAAGCTAATACTAAAGATTTTATCAAATTCCAAAACAAAAAAACCAAAACAAAAAAAAAAAACATAAAAAAGAGACATGCTGTTAATGAACTGCAACAGGCTACATTAAAACAAGCCATAATTGAGGCTGTGATTATGCTCGCTAGAAGGAAACTGGCTAGACGCAGAAAAAGGCTACTACTAAATCAGTTATCAGACCAACAAATGATTGACAGGTACCACTTAAACAGACAGCTGGTGCATGCTGTCTGCAACATGTAGTGCCCCACATATGTCTGTGCAGAGCCTGTGAGGAAACCCATCCCCCTTGAAACCAAAATGAATCCCAGCCTAGGTGTACTTGCATTTGTAACATTCCAAAGACACTTTGGGGCATTGTGGGTGTGTCACAGAAATTTGACTGCTGTATCTTGGCAAAATTCCTGGAAGCATTTACAGCAAGGTGGATTGCTGCATACATTTTACACCCCCATGGAGTGGAGAAACCTAATGTGCATGTTTTACAGCATCACGAACTTCCCCATGTACTCGGTGCAATCGATTGCACACACATACCTATCAAGATACCAGTACATCCTGAAGCAGACTGATGCATAAACAGAAAGGGCTGGCTGTCCATCAACTGCCAGGTTGTGTGTGCAGCAGATGGTAGCATAACAAACATCATGACAGCACACCTTGGAAGTGTAAATGATGCTGCCATATGGAGGAAAAGTAGTCTGAGGGATGCATTACAGCAAGCAGAAATATCTGAGGGGCTACTACTAAGTACAGGAGCACAGCTAGGATGCAAGCCAAGGCTACTCCTCACAACAATATCCATTCTCACCAAGTGTTTTTGTGCTCCCCACAACAGGTAACTGCGGTTATCTGCTACAGCTGTGGCTAATTACTCCATACAGAGAACCTACCAACCCTAAACAAGAGGCCTAAAATAGAGCACACACAACAACCAGAAACACCACAGAGCATTTTTTGGGTGTATCGAAAGCTAGGTTCAGATATCTGGGCATATCAGGGGGCCCACTGCAATACAAACATGAGAAGGCAGCAAAAATAATAACAGTGTGTGCCATGCTACATAACTTGCTAACTACAGCACATGGTGGTTTTCCAGGTGCAGATGTGGGTGAACTACCCCAAGAACCCACATGCCTAAAGACTACATCCCACAATTATTACACAAGAAGCAGGAGGACGTAGGGGACAGAAGACACAGGCATAGGCAATGTAGAGTGCAACCACAAGTGCAGGCCCTGAAAACGTGGCAGCATCTGAACCACAGCTTTGAGTCATGGCAAGCCAGACATACATTAGTACACAAATTAAACACTGATGTCCAGGTGTTGGCCCACCACTGCAGCACAGATTGCAATTAATGGCAATTACACACTAGATGTACATACTGTTCATCAGACATAACACTATTATCATAATATACTACAATATGAACATATGCAAATGTGTCAGAGAAGTGATCATCAATTCAGGGCACAATTGACACAGGTATGCATCCACACTCACATTGTATCACTCTGTGGAAAACAATAAGGTACACATATCACTGCTACATATTCCTATCTCTACAATATAATAACATGAAAAAAGAAATAACACAGGATATAATGCAGAATATTTAATATATCACAATAAAGTGGTAATTCAATAATGCCGGACAAACTCTAATGCATTCTAGGGCAACTTCACTGATGT
Source organism: Protopterus annectens (assembly GCF_019279795.1). Classification (NCBI taxonomy): domain Eukaryota; kingdom Metazoa; phylum Chordata; order Ceratodontiformes; family Protopteridae; genus Protopterus; species Protopterus annectens. The sequence goes on from NC_056733.1 coordinate 324,751,200, forward strand.
CTTACACCATGGTCCAATCTGCCCCGACCATGTACTGAAACATATTACCCTGGTTGATCCACAGAAGAGACTGATGGGGTGACAACTCCATGTTGAGGTATAGGAGCATGACTGCAAGTTGAAGGTCTTGTTCTGACTGGTGAGACCACAGCAGATGAATCAGCAGTTGAACTCTGTGCAGGCTGGACCATAGACACTGATACTCGATGAACAGTGGTGGTCCTGTGGACAAGTACCCTGCCTCTCACATGTTGGAATCTGCTGAGCACAAACAGGGCATGCAAGAACCTCCTGGCACTAAGGCACTGCCACACTACCTTAGAGGATAGGGTTTCTACTGACCATGCTACAGCCTGCAGACTCTCATTCTATGCAGCCAAAGCAGCCATTAGCTCACTATGTCTGTCCTTTATGTGTTATTAGTAGCTGGTGTGCCACATGATCTGTAGCACTTGCAAGTTCAGGGATGCCTGACTGATGTCATTGCTGTGACTGTTCTTTTGCCTGCAACAGGAGGCAAACACCCTCTGACACCTGGCCATGCTCAATATCTGATTTCCTACATCTACCATGAAGTCCTATTTCGGGTTGCTCTGGGGAAATGCCATCAGCAACAGTCTCAACTGGGATATGTCTTTAGATGGCCTCACTCTGTTCAACATGCAATATTCCACCTTCCTCAGAATGGCTACAAGTTGTCCACCACATCTGGGGCTACAGCTGCAGCAACATCACTGTCAACATCTTGGATGGACTCTTCCAACACATCAAGGTCCTGTGTGCCAGCCAGGGACTATAATACCATGCTGAGATGCATCTGAAAACACATTACCCCAGGATGGGCTGACGGATGATACAGATAGATGATGTGCTACAAGATACAAAGACACAGATCAGGACAATGTGCTTACATCACATGATGGCTAGCATCAAATATATATATATATATATATATATATATATATATATATATATGTATATATATATATATATATATATATATATACATACCTATATCTATCTATATATGTATATCTATATATATATATATCTATATATATATATATATATATATATATATATATATAGAGAGAGAGAGAGAGAGATGTATAGATATATATCACTGCAATGGTACAAATAGTAATGACTTTGCATAAGGTCTACTGTATGTACATTTCACAGAATCTACATACATGAAGTATATAATATGGTTACTTGGCCAACATAAATGCCATATGTAAGGAATACAAAAACATACACCTGACAATCCCTCATGGGAAGATGGTGCTACTGAAGAGGAATGAACTTCAGCTATTTTAGGAGAAAAATATAGCATCAGTGATCACATTACTGACACCATTAACCAGATGAACACATTTAAAACATGCAGAAGATGTGACATACATATATACTTATATGTGAACTTGATGCTGATTCAGACTGGCTCAGGAATGGAAAGAAACACACAGTATTAATGGAGGACAACAACAGGAGTAACAGCAATGACAGGTATGAAACATAGTTAACAACATACCACTGACAGACTCCTACTGTGGAGAGGTTATGGGTTGTACTGTGGATCCTGCAGTGGGAAAGTAAACAGAAAGACAACACAGTCACTATTTAGCCAAACAATACTGAGAGCAACACATATAAAAAACAGTCACAGGGGTTGCATATACTAATGTGATGGGCATTGCAATGTACACCAGATGGGCCTGTGTTGACAAATATTGACATAAATATTATGTATTACATGTATGCTAGACATCAATGCAAAATATGACAATTTTAATATAACATACCTGGTCTGCCTGAACTTGCATATGTTGGGCCCCCACTGAATGTACCTGTAGTGTACAATGTTATGGAAATAACAATATGACAGCAAACAGCAGTGCCATGAAATGAGGCTGAGGCAATAGCAGGTAATGGTTCATAGGTTCATTGGCTCATAGGTGTTTACTAGGTTAACAACCACAAAGGCCTTTTTAAGCCTAGCCATGCATCCCAAATCTCTGAAGAGTCCTGATACCCCTGATAAGTGTAAGCATGGGCCTGGGAGATGAACCATTTACAGCTTACATGTTTGCATCAGAGACATAGGTGTCAAACCAGGGATGAATTTCCGGTCTCCCATCCAATTGTCCAAGTTGCACTTGAACTGGATTAGGGAGAAACTTTGCTTTACATGGAAGGGGAGCCTGTTCCATAGATTGAGTAGTCTCTGGGATACATACCTATCTCTCCAGCAGATCCTATTTATATCACAGGCAATGTTGAAGTCTTTAGAGTGGGTTATTTTGGTACTGTTTGTTTTGTGGATATGCAGGAGGTCCATCAGAGTGCGGTCTGACAATGCTCTGTATGCAAAAGCATAGATCTACCCTCAAAAGCCTACAGGAGACAGAATGCAGGGATAGGGACTTGAGGTGGTCTGCCTAGGACATATTACTTATGCTCTGTATTCTTTTAGTAAGGAACCTCTGTTGTTTTTAATTTATCCAAGCCTTTTGGGTTCTAATACCATGATGGGAATGGACCCCATTCCTAAGTCAAAGTACGATTAAAATTCATAAAATTAGTATTGTTTCACTTTTTGATGTCAGCCAAAGTACTCTTTGCAGCACCCGCAATGTGCCCAGTAATGACTCCTTCTGCAATTCATACAGTGTCACATGAATTGGTAACATATCTAAATACAATTGTAAATTCTTTTTTATAAGACCAGTTGCTCATACTACTATTGGAACTGTCTGGGTATCTTTCTTCCACGTGGCTATCATTTCTGCCTGCAGATCAAGGTATTTTATGACTTTGTGTATCTCTGTATGAAAGACACTGTAGTCATTAATTGTGGCGATTTCAATGATCAATGCTACTTTTGTCTTCTTTTCCTGGGCCACTATATCCAGTTTTCTAGCATCTATCTTTCGAACTGTTGGTATTGGGTGATACCATGTGATATAAACTTCATCATTTTCTGTGATTGTTTGTGGCTCATTTTTCCAGTGTTTTTCAGGCACTTTGTTGCCATAATGTTTGCACAATCTCCAGTGTAACAGTCTCGCCACATTATTATGCCTTTCACTATACAGTCCCTCCACCATTAGTGCATTGCAACCTGCAACAAGATGTGTGACTGTTCCCAATTCAGTTTTACAAACCTACATATGTCTGTTTCTCCCACATGTTCAATGGAATTTGTAAACCAGCGTGTATGTAGCCCACTATCTTGGGCTGCCAATATTAACCTTTCATTTCTTGATGTGAATTCACCTCTCCTTAACCATTCCTGCATTCATTCTTGATCAACTTGAGGCTCTTCCAGAAGTTTTCTATACTTGCAACTATATTTATGTTTTTTCCACATTTCTTGCCTTCTTATCTGGTCCTTCACCTTATATTCTTTCTTTTGTTTTTTAGCACATTCAGTTGCTGCCTGGTTTTTATCTACTTCTGGTTTGATTTCCATTCCTGCTTGATGTTGATACGCTTCTGCTAAATTAAGCAGAGATGTCATCTTAAATTTATTCTCCCCATGTTTCAAAACTTTCACTACATTTGGATCTTGTGAGGTCAGTAGATATATGTGGAGACCCACGATTGCAGATATATACATGTAATCAATTTCATGGAGGCCCATCTCTCCTTTGGAACTGGGAATATATAATCTTGGTATACACTGATTTTTATAAATCATTTGGTAAGCATGAAGCATCCTTCTTGTTTTAATATCCAACCAATCCAATGCTTTTTGGTGCCAGTTAATCACTCCAAAGCTATAAGTTAGGAGAGGAAGAGCAAAATGATTTATGGCTTGGATCTTGTTCCTAGATGTCAATGCTGTTTTCAGGATTAATTTAAATCTTCTAAAGCAATTCTTACTGAGCTTTATTCGCATCTGTTCATGTTTTATTAATGATCCTTCATCAGTTCCCAAGTATTTATACACTCCCTCTTGCTCAAGTTCTTTTATATCACATTCTTGTCCCAAAATGATGTTTTCCTTGTGCTGCAGCTTTCCTTTTTTAAAGGTTGCTTTTGCACATTTATCAAGACCAAATGACATTCCAATATCCTCTTAAAAAGTTTTGACAACCTGTAGCTGTGCTTTCAGTTCCTCATTTGATGAGCTGTACAGTTTTAAATCATCGACAAAGAGAAGATGAGAAGTCATTAGACGCTGTTGTTTTTTAGAAGCCAAATTGTAGCCATGGTGTAAGCTGTTAAGTAAACAGCTTAATGGATTAATGGCAAGACAGAATAGCAACGGTGACAGATAGTCACCCTGGAATATCCCCCTTTGAATTTTTATCCCTGAGATAATAATCTGTCCTTTATCATGGCTTAATTGCAAAGTGGTCTGCCACTGTTTCATGGTTACTGTAATGTAGTCAATCAGTGCAGGGTTTATCTTATACATTTTTACGCACTCATTTATCCATGAATGTGGGATACTATCAAATGCTTTTTTGTAGTCAATCCATGCCATACTTAGATTCTTCCCTTTTTGTCAGTTCTCCACTATAACTTTGTTTAACAACAAATGATCCTCTGTTCCATATGACTTTCTTTTATTGCCCTTTTGTTCTACTGCCATAATTGAGTTTTCTTCTAAATGACTATAAACTCTGTTGTTGTCAGTTCCCAAGTATAGTTTATACGTCGTTGGAGGAAGGAACCTCTGTGGATGTTCCAGTTGCTGGATATGCCTGGTTAGATACATACCAAAGAGGGTATTGTACTCAATGATAGGTCTGATGAATGCCAAATACAGTGGAACAATGACTTCCTTGGCGTTAAATGCCATACCTTTGTTTATAAGTTTCGCAACATAGCATTATTTCCTCACCACTGTAGACACTTGTTGATCAAAGGCTAGATTAGTATCTATGTGTGTCCCTATGTCCCTGACTACTGGGACAACTCTAAGGTGTGTGTTTTCCATATTATAGTTACCATGGGGGGATGACTTCCCAAGGGATACTATTATGCATTTCTTGGCATTTAGATTTAGTCCATGACTCTGACACCAGTTGTTTGTCTGTGTCAGCCCCTCCTAGAGAACATTTGTGTCAGTGTGAGATTCAATGACAGCTCCTAATTTGCAATCATCTACAAATTTAGTCAGCCAGAGACTGCTGACATTGGCCTTGACTTCTGAAAAGTAAATGCCAAAAAGGAGCGGTCCAAGGATTGATCCCTGAGGGACTTCACTTGTGACTGGCCTCTTTGTAGAGGTGAACTCTCTGATTCTAACTTCCTGGGTCCTGTCTGTGACCCATTTGGCTATAGACCGTGTGACATATGTGTTTGTACCTAACCTCTTGAGTTTGTCAACAATGCTTGAGTGGGGGTATTGTGTCAAATGCCTTGACCAGGTCAAGGTAGGCAGTGTGAACAATTTTGCCTTCATCCATTGCTTTGGTGACCTTCTCAAAGAACTCCACCAGGTTGAGTAGGCATGATCTGCTCTTTACAAAACCAAATGGGTTGGATCCAGTGTCTGGAGGTTTACTATATCTCTGTTGATCATCTTCATGATAATTTTTTCCATGCCTTTACATATATGACTAGTAAGACTTATGGGTCTGTAGTTTCCAGGGTCTGTAGATGGCCCACCTTTGTGCAGAGGGATGACCGTTGCCTTTCTCCATTCATGAGGCATGAAGCCTGTTTGGAGGCTACAGTTAAATAGTAATTCCAGAGGCCCTGATAGATAGGTCATGGTTCATGCTATTTAGAAGGTATCCTGGGATATTGTCTGGGCCCATTGATGCAGTGTTCTTGGTCTTAAAGAGACCATTAGGGACATGTTCTTTAGTGATAGTAGGGGGAGTTATATTTGATGATATTTCCTGAGGTAAGGTTGGAAATGAATTTATCATCCAAGAGGTTTGCTATATCTTCTGGCTTAGTAAAGGTGGTTCCATTTACAATGTGTTCTGTACACAGTTGTGTATTGCCTTTGAGGTTGCGGACATAGCTAAAGAATGCTTTGTGGTTCTTCTTGGTCTGGGAGGCCAAACTTACCTCAAATCTGGCTTTGGTAGACTTTATTTGTCCTCTGAGTAGTTTGTTTAGTTTAATGAGAGTGCTTTTATCCTGCTGCATGCTGCATCTCCTAATTTTTGCCATGATTTTCTTCCTCTTGTTATACATTCGATTGATTTTGTGTTCCATCAGGTGGCTTGTTTTTTGAGTTAGTTCTGTATTTCTTTCTAATGGGTACAGCTGCCTCTGTACAGCTATTGACATGCTTGTATAGGGTTTCTGTGAACAGTTCTACATAGGCAGCAGTGTTCTCAGGGTTTATAGGGGCTTGAAATTTTGCCAGGTTCTCACTTAATAGCAGGAGGTTAGCATTAGAATAGTTCTTGAATATTCCCAGTTTAGCTGGGGGTCCAGGTTTTATTTTTACTTCAAAGGAGACCATTTTGTGGTCTGATCTTACCAGGGATGGCATTACACTAGGGGGTGTGCAGCACTCTCCCATATTTGTTACAGTAACATTATAGAGACACTTACCTGCCATTTCCTGGTTTAGTCCTGAAGTAGATGGACCTGTGAATATTAATGCAAATAGCATTACGTATGTTATTTTGACCACTCTGTCTGTACTTTACTTGTATGAATTCATGTCATTAGACTTGCGTTCATCATCCTCACCCTGTGTAGATATGTGTGCACATGGCTCAACTCCACTGCAGTAAATCAAAAACAACAATGCATGAATATACATGCTACAGCAACAGACAGTTTTTGTCCCTATAACTAGCCATGTAACAGAAAGAAAAGCAAGCATGTTCAGCCTGAAACTCCAGCTTCAATCCCATACATGGGTATGTGTTGCTCCCCTCTTACTGTATGCAGTGAGGCCATAAATCTCATGATGTCCATACCTCTCAAATGTGCAGATTTTTGCAGAATGTTCAGATTTTTGCCTCATATTTCTGGTCTGTTCCTCATAAAAATTGTGTTTTTTTTGACAAATCACTGGGATGATTTAAGGATTAAAATCAATAAGTAATGACAATCATTTGAGTTTCAAACTTTAAATCCTTCAGAAAATGCATGGTAACACAAATCCTGTTATTCTAGTAACTTTCAAAGTTTATAAGAACATTATTTAAAATGTGTTCCTATTTTTGGGCCTTTGTACCCCCATTTTGTCAGGCCCTGTCCAGATTTCTTGCAGTAAGAGGTTGAGAGATATGCTGATGTAATCTGAGAGGGGACAATGGTAGTCCACAACTGGTGGCATCCCTCAGTCTCTCATAATGTCTCAGTCAGTTGGCTGCATGAAGGAGCATACCTGACCAGCATCATCTACAGGCATCACAGGATTGGTTGTGACCTCCAACTGCATTTATCATATTAGTGAGGTTAGTCCAGATTTCATGTCCCCAAACTGTATTGCCAGAATGGCAAAAGAGTCTCTATCCATTTTACTGGTGATCATCAGCTATGATTTCATTTCCCAGGAGTAAATTGTCAATCCTAGGCCAGGTGGCCATCTGAAAGACAGTGTTATGGTAATATTCCTGTGTGAGCCCATTGTCAACATAAACAGTATGAATTACTGTACAATGAAAAGGTGTGCATAACGTTGTCTGTGACAAATACTAATGTGACATATAAAAAAGTAACAAGAATGCCTTTATACATAACATTTGTAAAATTAACATAACTTATAATATCATTAGAATTTGTAAATGAGATTAGAACCTCTCATACTACATATATGTTGAATAGAGGTCCAAAGACAACAGTATCATGTCACATGAGTCTGCATGTATTTCATATAACAATACTACAGCAAGTAACAAATGAATAACTTACAGGAAGCATTGGAAAGCCAAAGAATCCAAAGGCAGACCACAGAGAGAACTGATCCTTTATATATTGAGCCAGTAGTGATAACACCTTAGTTAAGAATTATCATTGAATAAAAATCCATAACAGCAACAGTACATGTTTTAACGGTTTTGTTAGGAAACATGAATTAAGAAATATCCAGAATATCAATAAAACATAGTACATGTGAATATTATTGAAATCCATTGGTTTCTGTAGTTACACTGCAGAGTGCAAGGAATTAATAAGAATTACAGATAATATGTAAATCTGCTTTTATATACTGTTAACATTTGCAATGTAAATGTGTCTACAGCTGCAGGTGGGACTGAATTCAATTATGTATTTATTTTATTGGAATATCTGTATGCATAAATTTCAATCAAACATTATTCCAGTAACTTATAGCAACTTCTGTTAAAGATACTTTGTGTAGAAATTAATTTAAACAGGCACCTCTACAAATCACTGACTCGAACAGATGTAATAATCACCAAAACAGAAATGCTACCAGTTGCCATAGAACCTTTCAGTCCGACTCACAGAATTAAAAGTGCACCTAATGTACACCCACCTTTAAGTACTGCTTGTGTCCTACATAATTAATCAAGTTAATTAAAATTCAAGTTTTTGCATTCCCATTTGTGCACCTCCACATAATTGGATTCATGCACCATAAGACCCAAGTGTACTGCATTAGTACCCAATAGATATCAACAAATGGCATCATCTGTGCCACATGCCTGTTATCTATCAATGGTCTGATAACATATCAGCGCAACTTTCAAATATTGATTTTGATACATTTACAGATCAGACCATTGCTAATTACAAACTGAGTGGTGTCTCAGTGAGCATTTCTCTGTGTTTGTATTTTTCAGACATTTTTCCATTTGTGGATTGTGATGGCTATTTCGAGGAGTCTGAGACATGTCTTTTCAAACAACTTGAATGATGAGAAGATGACCCAGATGTTGACTGTGTATGCAGGATTGGAGCAGCAAATGAGAGCCAGACCCAGCAACTTCATCATGGCAGACATATGGAACCATATTTCAAGGGGGCATTGAAGATGGACAGGGATCTACTGCACTTGAGTGTAGGTTAGCCACTGTTATGATGATCTGCACTGGAGAGATAAGGATGAGCTTTAAAGTCACAGAGGTGCATTGGCAATTTGTAGATCCCTAAAGAAACTGCAGCTACCCTATGTATACCTATGGAATTTAGAGATAGATATGTCCCATATCTATCAGATAGATGTTTTTATAACCGCATAGTAGCTGCGTTGACTATTAGCTCATGGAGATAATTAAGTGGATGTAGTAACTTTTGTCCTTATAACTGTGTGTTTTATTTCACATGATATTAATGTATTTAATAATGTTTATAATATCCATAATTATGCCCTTTCTAGTTGTGCATATGTTTTACAACATATAGCAACATCATTCCACATAGCCACTCTCCTCATGCATCACTGATGTCCAGAGCACCTAGGCCACAGATGACTGCACACTTTGTAGTTTTCCATAATTGTACCAAAGTATTGCCTACTGCACTGTTATATGTCAGAATAAAAACTCACACACAACTACTTTCATTCATTCCTCCTATGTAAACAGTCACATTTATTTAAGCCAAAACAATTATTTGTTGTTTGCTGTTATTTCATTAAAATCCATTAAGTGCTTACAGTTTCCAGGTTCATCCATTCCCTGCAAGAATTTAAATAAACACCAGTAGTGCCTATTTGTTCAAATAAAGACCAGTTGCCTGTTAGCTTGCCCTTTAAGGAAACTGGCTAGCAGACTTGCCATTTTGCTGTGCTGTGGGTTCCAATCCACATAGCAAAACATAAATGTATTGGTTATCTTGGTTTTAATTTATGCATAGCATTTTGTTTGAGATTATTCCAATAATTCATATTAATGTTTATGCTGTGTATAGTTATGAATAACTAAGTTAGTCACTGAATTCCTACAAATATCCCCATAATCCATACTGCTCTGCTAACATCAGCCTTCTAACAACAGGATTTGTAGAACAGTACCTGTTTGGTTGATAAAAGCATGAGGTGGCTGTTAGCTTGGTTTATAAGGAAACAGGCCAACATGCTTACATTTTGGCATGCTGCAGGTTCTAATCTACATAGGGGATAGATACCTAAAATGGTTATCTTGGTTTAATTCACACCCATAGCATTTTTTAGAGAAGCATATTCTCCTTATTGATATTATCATATATTTTGTGTACGGTGGTGAACAACCAAGTTAGTCATCACATTCCTACTAATATGCCAGTAATCCATAAAGCCTACTAACTTCAGCTTTCTAACAACAGGGTCTGCAGAGCAGTACCTGTTTATTTAATAAGAATGTGCACTGGTTGTTAGTTTGGCTTTTAAAGAAACAGCCCAGCACACCTACATTTTAGCATGCTCTGGGTTCCAATCCACATAGGAGACAGATATCTGAAACTGGCATCATGATTTAATTCACCCATGGCATTTCTTTAGAGAAGCATATTCAATTTACTGATATTATCATATATTTTGATCATGGATATGAATACCTTGAATATTCATCAAACTCCTACTACCATATTCATATCTGTAACTGTCCATTAACATCAGCTTTTTAACTGCAAGCTCAGTAAAGCTTGCTACAGACTGTTATATGTCTGACCAATGCTTTTGTTAATATTGTATGCTTGTAAAAGTGTTGTCTCAAGTTTTGTTTTATCATTAAACATTACATTCAATTCAAGAACTGCATCGTCTTCATCTTTTGAGGGAGGGGAGTGGGCAGACAAACAACTGAAATGCAGATCAGAGAAGATGTATGTATTTGCTTAGTGATGTGTACCTTGCCAAGGAATATCATGGTCCTCATACATACCTTACCATGTCCCTTACATACAGAATCTTGTATCATTCTGTTCACAGAAGCATTATGATACATAACACTGTCCCACTGTCTGAGGAATGAGTTATTTCCATTACTGTTAATGTTTTTGAATATGGTGCTGGCATTAATGAAGTTTTTCAAACTCTTAATCTACATGACCAGCACATGTTCATTCCTTGAAATTGTATTCCAGGATCCATATTAGTAGACTATCCTCCATCCAGCTGATGTCATAAAACCAAGTCTTTTCACTGTAATCAGATGATGCATTTTCAGTCATGGTGGATTAGCTAGGCAGGTATCCCTAAAAATAAGAGTTGGGATGGACAATGTAATGGCAGGTTTGAATCTCATGTTTACCAATCTGTGTTCAAATATGTTGAAACCTGTGCACAACAGTGAAAAATGTTAATGGTAATTATCTAATGTTCTTCATGAATAAATTGTCTGAAAACTGTTCTGAGCAATGTATATCATTGCTACTTGAAAAATACATTATTCATAATTGCTGTTTTCAGGTGAGGAAGACCGGATCAGGAACCAAGCTCTGTGCATCAAGCAGATGCATAGACTTGAAAAACATCAGAGGGAGAGAGGTATGTTGATTACTTTTTCTGTTTTATAAAATGAAATCCATCTGATTCTGTTTGCATGTCTTTATTTTTCACAATACCATATATATTGATTAGAATGCAGGAACACCCATCATGCTTCAGTAAGGTAAGTGAGTTTATTCATACTATAGCTGTGCTTAAAACTGTGATTTAAATCCAAAAATGTTGACTCATCACATAGGATTAAGTCACTGTTTCAGCACACTCCACAGCCTAAATAATTGGGTTTGTGTATCTGTTACTCATATTTTGAGGTGAATGTTTTGCATACAATTCTTTCAATGCTGCTTATAATCTGAGGTTTGGTATGCTCATATGTGTGGCTTTGTTTCACAGTGATTGGTTTGTTGTGCATAGTCTGCCTATTTACAGACTAATTGGTTGTCTGCTGTTTCAGTGTTTGTAGTTACATCTGCTAGAAACACCCTGAGTGTTTTTGTTAAAACAATATTCTAACCTAGGTGTACTAACACTTGTGCAGATAGACATTTCTTTGTAGTCGTTCATAAGCAGCACACCCTGCAGTTCAACACTGGTACTACATCTGCCTACAACATCCTGGGTGTTTTTGTTGAAACACAGTTATAGCCCAGGTTTACTGACACTTGTGCAGATAGACATTTATTTGCAGTAGTTCATAATCAGCAAGCATCATCAGGATGTTTGCTTTCTGCAGGCTACTGTCTGTACTAATTTTAGTTAGATAATGCATACAGTTGTACATATATAGTGCTGTTAGTACAACATACATTATATTGTCATATGTCACAATCTGTGGTGATTGAACATATAATAAATTTGTTACTCTTGCTTTCATTATACTGATGTGTGTACAGCCAATTATCATGCTATGTGGCTCATTCATTTGTCATATGACTTGACTATTGTCAATAATATTGTCATATCACTTTCTCCTCATTTTACCAATGACACTTGGTGGCTGTTTATATAAATCATTACATGCAGACAGTACACTGTCTAGATTTGAACCTTTATACATTTTAAATTGCTAAAGTCTCAGCTGTGTGTCTCTAAGCCTATACAGGTTTTCACAAAAAAATACTGACATTTTGCTTATGAATATGACATTGAGAGGCAGGCATTTATAAGGTACCTCTGTCCATAATGGATGTGTATTAGTCCCTGTGTACATTCTCATAATTTTTATATAAAGTTCGGCTACAGTCTTTATGGGAATGTTTACAATAAATCTTGATGGAGCATGGGACTCGTGGACATTCTCCTCTCAGACTATGACAAGTGCATGCCAGGCCACTGTCAGGGTCTTCTGATGATGAAGAACCTGGACCTATCTTGGTCTGAGACATTATGCCTGCAGCCTGGAGCAGAAAACATCATGCCAGGAATCATTGCAATTATCTTGAGGAGATCTGGGAGGTTATAACCGATGTGTTCTGAACACAGTTGAGGGCCATGATGGGGACATTTTTTCAGGATTTCACATGGGCTATGTACATTTTTTTAGGAAGATAACTTATGAAGTCATTCAGGAGTCACAGTCCCACAGGCCCTGATGAGATTTGAACTCATGACCCCTGATTTACAGGACCAGTGCTCTAACTGCTGAACTACAGAGCCATAACAGATGTGCATTAGTCCCTCTGTAAATTGTCCATAATGTATGTGTATTAGTCCCTGTGTAAATTTTCATAATTTTCATATAAAGTTCTGCTACAGTCTTCATGGGAATGTTAGCCCCATCAGCCTGGTCCCCCTCTAGTCCAGAAGTATTTTTTTCTGTGCTCACATATGCTATGCTGCCAACCTGCTGACTGACATATAACTGATTGAACTGTATATGGTCTCTTGTGCATGCATACCATGTAGCTTTGTGCTTATGTGTTATTGTTGTGTGGAATTCTCTTCTATTTCAATGTGTGTATGACACACATTAACACAATACAGTTTCCTTCCACATTCAGCTGTACATGGATTCTGTTAGTTAAACTGCAGCTACTGCTGCAAGACGTAGCCTGTAAATATGTGTTTTACTGGAGCAAATGAGAAGTCGACATATGTTGCCCATAATCCATCACTACCACTGTGGTGTAGCTTGGAATTGTGTATTGCCATATCATGTATGTGCAACAGAAGGGCATATCATTCCTCATGTGTTTTGGCTGACAGTTGTCATGACATGGTATTGTGTGTCATGGGTTGGCAATAATGATGCCATGTGGGATCTACAGGTATATCATGTATATGTAACAGTCCAGCTGGTGAATCTGGGTATCCTGAGGCAATGTTACAACTGCCTCATGTACACAGACAACCCTCTCCTCCTTCCATAAAATACTAACATATGCGAGAGATGCAATTATACAGCCAAACTGGAGGCTAAGCTCTCTCCATCCAAGACTGGAACAGACAGTCAAGAGGAGAAGGTTAACACTTGCACCACACCTCCAGCCACACATAGACCTACTAAGCCAGCACTGGCAAAAAATACACATAAATACATAAAATCATACTCGGAGGCTCTAAATAAAAACCTGCAAAAGCATCAGAGACCTCCAAAGCAGACACCCAAATAACCTACACCTCCCGTCACAAACCAGACAACACATAAAACACAAAATCAGTGTGCCGCACAATCACAGCCCTTTAGGCAAAATAACATACTTAACACACTACGTAGACCTAAACACTTCAACAAACTAGCAAAATAACAAAGAAGGCAAGCTGGCTGTTGACACTCCACACTTTAATTGTAAGCGCTTTCATTGAAGCAAATACCCCAACTTCTTCAGAAGAAGGGTCTGAAAAAGTTGGGGCATTTGCTTCAACGAAAGTGCTTACAATTAAAGTGTGGAGTGTCAACAGCCAGCTTGCCCTCTTTGTTATACGTAACACACTAGTAATAGGTGACTCTATAGTCAGGCACACTGACGTCCCACTCACTAGGCTGGACAAGCAGAAGGTTACTGTTAGCTGCCTGTCAGGAGCCAGAATCTGACACATAACACAAGCACTCAGGTCACTCCAGAACAAGTACAAATATGACTCTGTCATTGTGCATGTTGGTGTGAATGACCTAAGATGTACCTCCCTGGACTACATGAAAAGAGAAATGGAAGAGCTCTCTGATCATGTAGCCCAGGCTGGTATGACCCTGACCCTGAGTAGCATCCTGCCCTCACCAAGAATGATACCTCAGTACAAAGAAAAAATTATCAATTTCAACAATTGGCTAAGCTTCTGGTGACATTCATAGGGGATCCAGTGTCTGTCAGCCTGGGACAACATGCTCGACAAGCCGCATTGATTCACAAGAGATGGCTTGCACCTGTCATCCCTAGACTTTCGAATACTGGCCAAGGCTTTTGCTGCCCCCATAGTGCTGTTTTTAGGCAAGACTCAAAATTCAAACCCACCTCCGTAAACAACACAATTAACAAAAAACTGAGGGTTGTGTTACTCATTGCCAGGAATTTAAATCTCAAAATGCACACACTCAAAGCACTCCTCAGTATGGAGAACGTCAACATCTGTGCAGTAACTGAAACCTAGTTCAAGGCTCCAGGGAGCACCCCAGCACTACTGGGATACAACTCATACCACACGTTTTGGCCACAGAACAGGGACCGAAACACAAAAGGAGGGGGTGTATCCATATCCATCAAGGATTCCTACACCTCCAGGTTAGTGGCGCAGCATGATACCTCTGAGATCATCCATGTGCAACTAACATTGGGCAAATCTGAAATGCAAATTGTGGCCTGCTACAGATCACCCTCCATGACCAAGGACCACGACTCCACCTTTCTGGAGACACTGGAAAACATGAACGTCCTACCTAACACCCTGATACTGGGTGATTTCAATTACCCTACCATTAACTGGGAAAACTACTTGAGTACAAACTCCCAGGCCCAGCACTTCTTGGAATTCATCAACTCAAATGCCCTGGATCAGCTAGGATTACTGGCCTCGAACATATATCCTATGCAGCCTGACTGAAAAAAACTCCGGCTATACTTAGTGGCATATTGCTTACTCAGAGGTGATCTATGCCTGACTTACAAAGCCATGTCCAACTCAGAATTGATGGACATGCTCCACCTAAAGAAATCCAAGTCACTGCGAACCACGCGCTCTAGTGAGCTAAGCCTCACCACAACAATAAATAGAACATGCTGGAGGGATAGATTCCTGTCACAGAGATTCTCCATGCTTTGGAACAAAATTCCAAACTACATTAGGCAGAGCCCCTCACTAACACTCTTCAAGAGAAACCTTGACGAGTGGATGGGTAACAGAAAATACACCCCTGGGATCACTTCATTGGCTCTGCTTGACAGAGGACCAGTTAATTAATCAATGGGGAGGTGAAAGCTGACACACTCTGGCTAGGCTTATAAATGCCCTCGGGCAGATAGCCTAGTACCTACCTATGGATCTATGAACCTATATATGCAGTCCTCCTTTTCTGACTGGCTCAAATAGCAATGTAGCAGTAATCTATACACAGATAATTGATTCTGAAACAGTACATTATGCCGTGTTACTGTATCTTAAATTTCTACATCCATTACTTATTCACACAATTTCATACCTTCCACAAATAGTTGTTCACAAAAGCTGATTATACAAGTGTGTGCACATAGTTGGATCCATAGTAACACACAACTGTACCTTGGACATGTGGGCATTCACTGAAGTGCTGTAATGATGCTCACAAAAGTGTCCTCTGCTCAATAATGAGTAGGGTGGGTAACATACACCTGCATTTGCATATTGAATATTTGCATGGCTGTATATGTGTATGTGCTTGAAATTCTTAGCTTGCTTACCTATACATGTTGATGTTACATAATTGCACATTACTGTATAAGTGAGTTTTATACATGGCCAGTTCTGTGGACATCAGTAATCATTCTGCCCATGTGACATACATTTTCCATGTGGTTAAATGTATTTTGTTTTGGCTTCTACAACAGCCTGTGTGCTCTACACATGCATTTGCAGTGTGTCAACATACCTTGTCCTAGTTTTTCCTAATGTGGGCCCAGGTTGTCCACTTCTCTTCCACCTAAATATTTCCCTGTTATATTTTGAAAATATGTTTGCCTTTGTTGCAATTATTGATGATTGCCATGAATTAGTTTTGACATGGTTAACACGTGCCAACTCTATGGTCATTTTATGATGCATGACATCATGACATCTGCATACAGGTCACAGACTATGTCTTGCAATACACCATTCTACTCATTCTACTCATGTGTTAAACGGTATGCATTGTTGACATGTCTGTGCACAACCTCATATGTTTCTTAAGCTGTAGTGTTATATTTTTGTAAATATTCTTACATGTCATTGATGTGTGCATGTGTATTGACCTTGATTTCATGCATGTTCCATTAGGCCACTGGCAGTCATACATACACATCTGTACCTATGTGTTGCCTTTGACGTGACATATGTTGGTGACATATATGAATTCCATTACACATTTTTTTGTGTGATGTATACTTACTTTTGTATATAATAGCCATTTTGTTGCTTTTTTCTGCAGTTGTTCTGCTTGGCACTGTGCTTGGCCATTTACCTTTCACATGCATGGCTATAAGTTTGGTTCTGTCCTCTGCTAGAGTTATCTAACATTATTACACCTGCACTTGCTCATCTCTGGTATTGCTTGGCTTATACCTACACTGCCTTTGGACTACGTGGATATGTGCTTATTTATCCAA
This sequence comes from Protopterus annectens, assembly GCF_019279795.1. Lineage (NCBI taxonomy): Eukaryota > Metazoa > Chordata > Ceratodontiformes > Protopteridae > Protopterus > Protopterus annectens. The sequence goes on from NC_056733.1 coordinate 324,768,300, forward strand.
TTTGTACTGTGACCCTAATTTATTATCTTTCAAAACATATCTACTATTGGTCATACAAATCCAGATATGACTGCCACAGTATTTTGCAGCATGTTGTAATGTGATAGTGCATAGGTAGATATATCTTTTTGCATTTCTCCATGGTTGGCATGCATCAACCACCTTGTTTGACACCTTTCCATTGTGTGTGTGTATACCTGCTGTCATGGCTTTCTCTTATTCTTTCCCTATCTTTACCTCTCCTTCTATTCTTAAACAAAAAAGTGGGGCCTACCCCCCCAAAAAATAAATAGCCCTTGTCCCTCTGACTTCCCTCAGATTTTCCTATTCCACCATCCTATTCCACCATGCTTCTTGTGTGTCCCTCTTCTTCACCTGTACCCCATATCTTCTTTTCTATCTCCCACTTTCTGTGGCCATGTGCATCATTTGTGTTTGCCACAGAGTTCACAAACCCATTGTTAGCAAATGTTAGCCATGACAATGTGGCCATGATTGCCCTTCAACTTTAATTTTTTTTTATTAGAAATATATGGATTCATCAGAATCTGTAAGCGCATGTAGGTATATTTTATTAGTACACGTCTTATAGAGGGATCCATGTTTGCTTCTGAGCCTACTGCAAAGATTGCTAATGATATATATTACAAACTTTGAAATAAGCATTTTTACATAGTTGCTTGTAATGTTACTGGGCAAATTGGTAACAAATGTATTACAAATGCCATGCGGCGTACATTGGGATAGGACATTCTTTTCTTTTTTATTTTATCATAATGGTGTTAGTAACATTCTGTAGTTGTCCTTAACCTTACTGGACAGACAATGTTTTATACGCCTGTATAACTATCAGGATACTTGAACTGTGATCATCTTTCCATAACTTTGTTAATGCACAAAGCACTTTGATGCCCATTTCTTATTATTTACGTATTACTTGCAGGTTTGTTTAGGGTACCATTGCTACTGTGATAATTCACTGTGGACTGAGCTATACTGAGTTTCTTGTGGTACATTTGCATCTTAGAACATTATCCACAAGTTTAACACTGATATTGGCAAACTGCGTCAGATTCCACAAGCTTTATGGAATCTGCCCAATAATGTTGCACTTTGTCATTTTGTGATTGCTTTGCTTTGATTTCTCTGTTAAATAATCAGATCCTAGCTTTGAGTCCAAGTTGTAATCATATCACCATACTGCTGCTACCTTTCTCCCACTGGATGCCAGGCTTTGCTGAAAATAATGACTGTTTATTGAACACTCTCACTACTCACTTCAGAATATTAAACATAATAATTAGATCTTCTGTATCTAGTGATCCAAAATACAGTGACCAGCACTCCATATCTACATGTCATTACTCATTCTTGTATAAAGTTCTGATATTACATCATATCAAAATCAGTGATATAGGAAAATAGTTTATTGTAAATACTTATAATTTGAATTAATATTAATTACTGTAATCCCTCTTAGAATTATCTTTTTTCTTGATGAAGACTTTTTGTGCTCCAATGAGCCATTGAGCTCTCTTGAACCTCTTGTATGTGAAAGGGTCCTCACTGGTAAACAGATCTTGAATGAGGAGCCATTCAAGGTAAGGACCACTGTGAGTACCTGTAGGGTTGTCCAAAATGAAACTGAGAGGTTATATTTTAGCCTAGATATAGTAGAGCCCATACATGCAACCAGATATGGGTGTGATACCCACTTGTGGGCATCTGCAACTCAGACACCTATGTAATTAACCTTGATTCAGTCATAAATGAGAATGACAATGAGAAACCATCTTGTGTGCACATCTCCTGCAATGCAAAAGACAGAGATTGAGTACAAGCCTGTTATTTTACAGGTATGAGAGAAACCAGACAACGTATGCCCTGGCAATGAAAAGTGAGTTTATGGACATAGTGCATCACCTCACTGGTTTGGAAAAAATGAGCTGCTATAAGAGAGGTTGACAAACTCACCTTTATATATATAGTTTGGTCTCAGTAATTCACCTTTTTTAATCAAGACAGCTAACAGGCCCAATGTCTTAAATTTCAGAATGATGTGGATGGAGTAACTGAATGCCATTAATTTGAGAATAATTTGCCAAAAATCACTTATGTCAATTTTCACAAAAAGAAAAAAAAAATGCCAGGGTCAAGCCACCCTAAACATCCCATGTAGCAGGATAACCCCTCGCTTATATATATATATATATATATATATATATATATATATATATATATATATATATCAAATGTGAGGTCATTCAACAGTGGAGAAAAGTGCAAACTCAAGGATCACTAAATGTGCTTTCAGCAATTTACATTTGAGCAAAAGTCATTCTATGAAAATAGATTTGATAACATGACAGCATCCCTTAAATTTCTTATACTTTCAGCCACATGCAGTGCACTGCTTAGTTTGTCCATAATTATGCCTGTTTTTAACACTTACCATTAACTTTGCATTTCATCTCACAGACACATCATTTGACCTATTTAAATTAACATGTTACATTTTTATGAATTCTGCCTCTCTCGTGATTTACATTACCTTTTCTAAAGTCAAATTAACTTCAAGTTGCAACTTCTGAAATAGCTACATCAGCCAGCCCGACCACAATTCGGTTTCTGATTTGTTATCTTCTGTGCTATTAAACCATGATTTTCAGCCTGTTCATATAGTCACTTTACCATTGGTTGTACCTATGTGTAGAAGCACGCCCCTTCATGTATCATTTTTTCCTTTTGACACAAAATGCTCAGTGAATTTACTAATCTCTGAATCACATGTAACATTAGGCATTCTGAGTATAAAAAGGAATTATATAAGGCCTCCACGTCTAATGCCTTAGAATGCAAAGCATTTATCTGCAGTTCATCTGGTTTCTTTAAGTGATTTGTTTTGTCATACAGAATTGTTAGAACCTGCAGGCAGCTACCAAATGATTCTGAAAAATCAAATGGCTCTGCTGGTTTATATTTAACTATTATTGTAAACATCCATTTTTTATTTCTGGGCAGAATGATTTAATTTCAGAAAAAAAAAGGTAAAATAGCTTTTTTATTAGTAAAATAATGGTCTCTGCCATTGTCAGATTAACACTGAGTGATTTAGCATGATTTTGTAACTGGAATGGTATTTTTCAGCTTCCATTCATTCAGAAGATCCTGTTTATCATCACATCATTTTGTGCCGTAATAGTTACTTAGTAATATTCCTTGTTAGTTTCACAATGTCATAATCCATCATCATTTTTGACAAACAGGTGATGTCGAAAATGTTGGTGGACAAACAGAAAATGGTTAATTCATACGTGGAGGCTCAACAGAAATGATGACAACACTTAAGTCATCTTAAACACACTTCTCCTAGGCTTAAAAATGCAAAGCATTATGGGATACATGTCATCTTAAAAGTGACAATATCATATAATAGTCTTAATGTGGTAATACCTCTAGTACATATTCGCAACATAAACAGAACCTCAACAGTTTCATTAAAATTATCATTTCTTCTAAAACATAGTCAGTGTATATTTGAATAATGTTTACTTTTGCCATTAGGACAAGTCACAACAAAAATTGGTATTTGGAACAATGTTGCAATCTAATAACAAAAAGGCAAAAAAAAAAAAAACTAATAAATACATAAAAACAGAGTGCAGGTATAAAATTTAATAAATACACGAAGAAAAATACTCCAAGCTACCCCGACTAGGTAGTGTAAAAAATATATATTTATTGTCAAAAATAGTGAGCGCTTTCACAGTAATACACATATGTGTATATGTATAGATGTGTGTGTGATGTACTTTGAATAAAAACTTGCTTTTATTGCAAGTACATTTTTCAGCAGGATTGAGTTTTAGGGTGATGATGTTTAAGATTGAAATATCTGCAATATACTTTGACGTGTGCATCACTATCTGGGTTAGATGCTATTGCCTCATTGTTGACTGTTTTTCAGCTCAGAATTAGCAGTATTGTTATTTATTTGACTATCTATTAAACATTTTTATAAATGGCATGCATACAACAGAAAATAATACATCCCACATTTAATATGTAGAAAATTCTACACTAATATGTATAGATGACAACCAAACCTGATTCTGTAGTAAAATTAAAAAAAAAAAAACTTTCACAAGCTTGAAAAATGGTTAACTGACTTTTAAGTGATAACAAATGCAACTGAAACTAAACTAATACTGTTAAATAACCATTCATAAAAAGGCAGCCTTGACTTCATCATAACTTCATCTGACAACACACCCATAAAACAAGTAAACCTAGAGAAATTGTCACCATAGATGAAAACCTGAAATTTGACTGCCACACAAATTTTATTATAACAAAAACAGACAAAAAACTTAGTATGTTATACAAGTTCAGATTATATGTAAGTCAATAAGCTCATACTCAAACACAATCACGTGTACTACCAGCACTGCTCTGTGTAACTCCAATAGCAACTCCCACAGAACTTATCTTAACAAGATTGAACATATATGCAACAACATCAGCAAATTTGTTGAAACATTCTGTAATAAAGCCCATCATTGCATTGCTCTAAAACACCTAAACTGGCTTTAATTTTGACACATCCTGCACTTGCCACAACAAAAACCAGTACATCATATCATAAATAAATATGACAGATGCAGTTAACAATCTTATAAAAGTTACAGCCACAGACTTTTTAATGATCCTCCTATCATGGGTTACCTGAAAGATGAGCCTGGCTAAGACACTGGCATTTCATACAAGGCATAGTTTTACACCTGTCTTTCCTTTCATTGTACTCTTATACTAAATGGGAAATTGTGACCTGTGACCTGCACTGATGATATGCATGACCAGAGATGCTTTGAGAAGTTGTGTTATTACTGCAACCAATCATTGAAAACCATAAAATCAGAAATGAAAAGTACAAGACCAAAAAAACTCTGTCTGCTCTTGTAGCCATAAAAGGAATTAAGTACAAATGAAGAACAGTATTCTTAGAGGCATCCGAGGTATATTGAGTTGTTCACATTTATCTCATAGTATGCATATGAATTATACAATTATACTTTAATTCTAATATGCATTATGCAAAAGGAAAGTAACTTCATTGTCACATTTTTGCATCTAACTACATTGTTGTTTCAGAATAGCTATAGTATAGATGAAGCTTTTAAATAGCACTGAAGGTGTGATGCTTGCAATATATGTCATGCATTTTCCAAAGAAATTCCAAGGGAAGATGATGCAATTTTTAACAGCAATAATGAGAAGTGATACTTTGTTCCACAACTGTTTCAAATTTTGAACACTTTGGTATTACTTCACAATTGCTTTTGGCACATATTTAATATTCTCAATGGCAAAAGGATGAATAGCCAACTGCTAATCACTCACAGCCTTCTGAATTTCAGTTATACTCCTGTGGTTTGTCCTTTTACCTTAAGTTAGTGAAAAAATGTAAACTCGATCAAGTATCACTTTAAGTAATGAGTTAGTCATGCAAATCATTATGGAATCATTTAGTTTCCATGCTTTTCAAGCACTGCTGTCAGTGCAGACCTCCTGTGTAAACATTGCTACTCACTGCCAAGCTCTCGCACTGTAAAACCCACAAATAATTCAATATAGAAGTAAAACATTAAGCCAAGATTTTCTGTGAAAAATCTATCCAGGGTTGAATTACTCAAGTTTCCACAATCTCATGCCATTTGAAGAGATCTGGCTTTGGTAAAGCTGGTTTGGCACTGCACCAAGGACGGTGTTCCTGGTGATTGCTAAGTACAAGTCAATCCATCTCCTTGACATAGGACCATAGTTTTCGTTAATACCTGCTGTGCTGTTTGTTTCACAAGTCCATTCAATCCTAGCAGCTGCAGTTGTTTTTGGAGAAGTTTACATTTTCTCCAACAGCATGACAATTTTTAATTCAGTCTTTACAGGAGGGAGCTTTGATGAATTAGTGCGTGTTGCCAATGTTGACTAAAGATCCCCTGTATGCTTTCCACAGCTGAAGCTAAGCTTGAGGTATACTGACAATTGAAATGATTAAAATAACAACATACTTCTAATTTCATATTTACCAGTTCCTTCCCAGTAAGCAAAATTTTAACTAATTAGTTATGGATTTTCCAGGAATAGACCAGACTCGCTGCAGAAGAATTAAATCTTTAAATAATACATTTTCAAGATTCTGAAAATAGATGTAGTTTTATCTAAGTAAATGGAATAAAATAGAATAAAAATGAAAGAAAGAAATATGATACGTAACATAACATTGCAGCTTCTATTTTTTGTGATTTTTGACATATATTTTGAGATACCAGATACACAGGCACATTGGGCTCATATAAATTTATCACTGAATGAACTTTAACATTGAACCATATTGGCATTTAGGGACTTTTGACAGTACCAAGCCTAAAAAAACATTAAGATTAGTTTAAAACTGGATAGGTCATTTAAATCAATGTTTAGATGTTACTGTTGATTTTGATATTTCTGTCACTAGTGGTTTCTCTGTCAATTTTTGATTTAAGTGACTAATATAGTTACAAGAATATTTCCCATAATAAAGTGGATGAATTGATATGTTTGCTTGTTATTTTCTGTTATTATGTGGTATTTTGGATCTGAGTCCTACATCTTGGATTGGAATTATTACTAGATGTCAATGACCACAAAAAGCACCACAAATATAACTCCAATGAGATGGTTTTATTAATGATGAGACTGTTTAACAAAGTGGGATTTTGTAATACATTGTCTTTTGTTTGTTATATCATTGTGATAATTTACCTGAGGTTTTCATGAAAGAAATGGTTACCTTGGTGTCAGTATTGTCAGTAGCATTAGATGTATTGATCAAGAAGCAACTAAAATCATTGCAGAGAAACAAAAAATGAGTGTACAAAATTCTGAGAAAGGTACAATAGAGGTCTCTGTTATGAAGTACGATGAGGCAGTCTGCAAATACAGGTGGCAAGTTCTAGTGCCATGTTAACATATATACAATCTTTGGTTTAGTCTCTACATACATTTCATAGCAGTAGGTATTTTACATTCTCAGTCATTTTTAATGTGTCCTGGATACTGGCTGTGCAGAAGTGCAATTGGGCATATCAGCAGTCTTTTTTTATTTTTTCTACATCCATTAATGAGGAAGATAATGGGGGGGGGGGGGGGGCTGGTTCTTATGCCCTGATGGCACGTGTCACATCAAAGACTCACAATGCAAGGTTATATCATTAGTTGACAAAAAAATTATAAGACAGCTTGTCTAGAATATTTATTGCTGGGACAATATCATATGAATCAAAATTTGGTTCAGACTTACAATGTACTTTGCTTGTTTCCACTGTCCATTGTTTTTCAGTATTCTCTCACTCACTCACCATAGCAGACTATCATAGTGTGTGCCTGTGTGTGTGTGTGTGTGTGTGTGTGTGTGTGTGTGTGTGTGTGTGTGTGTGTGTGTGTGTGTGTGTGTGTGTGTGTGTGTGTGGGTGTGTGTGTGGGTGTGTGTGTGTGTGTGTGTGTGTCTGTGTGTGTGTATATGTGCATTCACATATCTGTGTATCTATCTACTGTACATTCCTTCTCTCTTTCCATATGTATGAACATGTGCAGGTGTATACATATTGTATATCTGTGTATGTCTGTCTGTATATGAAAACTCTTATGGTTTTAGTATCAAATGTATTCTTTTGCAAACTGATGAGTATTTTATTCAGGTAACTTGCATCTCATATTAAACTCTCTTTTGTTTTAGAAATGATTTATTACTCTGCATTTTCTATGTTACAGTTAGAGATGACAGATGGTTTACATCTAATTTTAGTACATCTTTTGTGTAAATACTTATGTTTTATATATATATATATATATATATATATATATATATATATATATATATATTTACACTTTTTTGGACTCAACATACTGGCATTGTAGTTGATAATCACTGGAAGTGGTATTATGTACAGCTTTCATTTGTACTTTTACAAACTGGCATTATGCTTTCTACATTATATACCTGCTACATGTTGCAGTTCATGAATTATGCTGTTATTTCTGTGTATATGCATTGCCTCTGGACATGGATTGCACCTGACAGAGGATCTTTGGGCAAGTGTTCCCACCAAGTTAACAAATGCATGTGTAAATAATGATATAAATAAATAAATAGATAGATAAATAAATACATAAACACATAAGTGCATAAATAGACAGACAAATAAACAAGTGCATAAAGAAAATGGTTGCCAGAATGACAGTCCCCTTAAGATTGTTCTTAGTCTCATCCTGTGTGAAATTTCTGTGTAAGGCAATAAATGGGCCATGTCCTCTTGTGAGGAGGGCTTCATGATCAGCAGGACTGAGGAGAGAGTCACATAAAAAGTAATCATTAAATGACCTAGAGAAGCATGATTGGGAAGAACAACATTCCTGATCTAAATGCTAGTAGTGGACATTTTTGGACCTGTGCCCTAGATGTAGATCATGCTCAAAGACAAAAACACAAGTATGCTTGATCCAAGAGTATCTTGGGCAAAAGGCTGACGATTGACTTTGTAGTCATGTCTTCAGATTGGAGGTCATATGTTCTGGTCAAGGTGTGTGCCAACCTGTAAACAGATAATAAAAGGTAACAAATTTTGTTAGTCATGAAAGTACCTGGGCAAACCTGGGGGAAAAAATAATGTGAGTGTTCGGGGAATGCCTACCTGATGTGTCTGTGAGGACTGTATTCAACTCCAGCTTCAGTGTACCACAGAAATGTTCATGAACTCAGCAGATAACTTGGCAACAAGTAAGTGTGGCAGAAATGTGTCCAATGCTTCTCAGCTTCTCATGTAAGTACTGTAACTGCAAACCTTGCTGATTGACAACAACAGTGTGTGTATGGGGAGGTGTAGGTGGGAGTGGGGTAACCATTAGGATAAACAAAGAAGGATTTGAAATACTGATACGAGGCCTATATATATGATCAATAGGCAGTTGTGAAAATGAAGACACAGATGTGGGAGGAGGTTGTTGAAAGAATGGAGAATGTCTTTTGGATAGCTTCAGACAGGTTCTAGTAAGCTGGTAATACATGAGAGACATTGCTCAAACTGTTCTCAGTAAAGCTTAATAGACATATCATTTGGAGTGGACATCACCTGTCTCAGGAGGCAGTGCCAGTGGAATTTGCAAGAAATAGATACATTTCTTCAGATGAGATTATTGTAGCAGTTGAACAGTTCAGCTATGGCAGAGATAAAGGAGTGAATGAACTACAGTTAGAAATGTTGAAGATAACAGATACTTTGCAGATGTCACAATTAGTGTACTTATCCAATGTTGCCTGCATGATGAAGACAGGACATCAGGACTGGTGTACTAAAATAGTAGCTTCATTTTCAAAAAGATGAACTGGAAGTGAGTTCCTTTTAAAGAGGGGTTATGCTTCTCAGCCTTCTTGACAAAGCATCCAGCAGTATGGTGGAAAGAAAACTCTGCTGGATAGTTCAACCAATGATTCAACAGGTGCACATTTGGATTTCACTCTTGTCATGGAATGGATCAACTCTTTGTTGTTGCACCAATAATGGAGGGGTAGTGAGAGCTTGCCCCTACTGAGAACATGATTTGTGGATATGAAAAAAAGCATATAACCATGAACCCATAATATCTTGTACTTTACTGACTATATATACCATAGTAGTCTTGACTGCAATTAATCAGGCCAACCTTAGGTAAAATGCAGTCCGAAACAAAGGATGCTATGGGCTCCTCTACTTCCCTAGTACTCATCCTCTGTTTTTCCCCATCCTGTCGCAATACTATCCATACAGATTACTTCTTCCTTCTTCTGTTGCACTCTGTATCGCCTTTTAACTTTTTCCTCCATATTTTTAATGCAATCTAACTGGCCAAGACTTCACTGTGATAAGTGTGGGAGAGTTAACTGCATTAAGCCAGAGGTCTTCACTTGTCATGAAGTTCTAGATGCTCTGTATTGCATCTTAAGAGCTTTTTAATAACCTTTTTAAATCGGTGATGGCCTCAACAATAAATAATAAGTAAGGAAAGAAATTCAGTCTTCATTTTTTTCACAGGGATAAATCATTTTTGTCTAAACTTTAATCTTTGGAGTTAACAAAACAGCAGTTCCCAATAAACTGAGATAATAAATGCATGCAATCATATACACATCTGGGAATAATACTGTTTCTCTTAGTGAATTGCACTTTGTAGATGAATGGTGAAGGAGTTTTCAGTATTTTACTAGTCTCCCTCCGTTTTCACCTATTGTCATGATCTTTGGGTAATGACCAAAACTATGTCATAGATATAATCAGCAGAAATGAGGCTGCTCTGTAGGCTAGTCAGACTATCTATCCATGAAAGAGTGAGGAGCTGAGCTAAGTAACATGGTTTGGGGCCTAATATATCAGGGTTTTTTTTCATGAGCTCCTATTGTCTTCCCAGGTCCCCTTATAATATTCTCACTCCTTTTGTATACTTGTTAAAGGTTTTCTCACTAACTATGGCAAAGAAAAATACTCCAGAGTCCCCAGAAGGGAATTCAGGATTTCAGCAACAGGGCACCTATAGAAAAAAATACAAAATCTCTCCATACAGATGAGGAAACCAGAGGTTTGCAGGACAGCACTGTGAGAAAACAAAAGTTGTCTTCTTTGTAGCCAAAGACGCATCATCACCATCATCATCATCATGCATTCTAAAGCAATGCTGGTAGACAGGAAAGGAATGATAATGTTAAAAAAAAGGACCTTACTTTTTTGAAAGAGAAAATAAATTAACTAGTGTAAAGGTCTAGATGTGGCAATATGAATTTGGTTGGCCGTTTCTCATTCTTTTTCAGAGTAACCTACTACCTACTTTAAATGCTTCAGTCAATAGGTTAGCAAATAAATTGTGTTTAAAGGATTGTTATTACAAATACTGGAGCCAGTTATCCTAGCCAGGCTATTTGCAAGTTGCTTTCTCACATGTCAAATGACTAACTAATAGATGAATTTCACCTCTTGTATGATATTAACATTGAAGACATGGTGACCAGGTTTATTCAGCACTTTTCCAAATATTTGTTTTTAAAGCATGTGTTCTTTTTTGTGCTCATTCTAGGAAGAAAATACTTGTCTATGTAGTTTGGCTAGTCAATCCTGCCAATATGACTGCCAATATGCAGATGACTGCAAACTGGGAGCCATAATAGAATCACCTAATGATGTAGACATTCTACAAAAGGGCCTCACAGAGACAGATGCATAGAGTCAAAGTCATGGCCTCAAGCTCAATGCCAAGAAGTGCACTGTCATCCCCTTTGGGAGAAACTCGGTACACATGAACTACCACTTAAGCGGTAGCTCACTAAACACTGAAAGTGTAATAAGAGACCTTGGGACACAGGTGGACAGTAGCCTCTCCTTCGATAACTACATCGCCACAGTAGTCAGGAAATCCTTCTATATGGACCTCATCACAAAAGGGTTCGTCTCTAGAAAAAGGAAGTCATTGTTCCTCTCTACTCATCCCTCATCAGAGACATTATAGAGTACAATGCCCTGTTTGGCATGTATCTCAAAAGACACCTACAGCAATTGGAAAGGCCACAGAAATACCTCACTAACAGGATTACTGGCCTCAAGCAGATGCCATACGCAGATTGCCTCAAAAAACTCCAGCTCTAATCCGTCGCATATTGCCTCTCAGAGGTGATCTCTGCCTAACATACAAAGCTATGTCAAACCCAGAGTTGTTAGACATGCTACACGTAAAGAAATCCCAATCTCTCTGAACCACATGCTCCAGGGACCTAAACATTGTCACCACAATAAACAGAATATGCTGGAGGGATAGGTTCCTGTCCCAAAGACTTCCCATACTGGAACAAACTACCCATTCATGTCAAGCAAAGCTCCTCATTGGCCCTCTTGATGACTGGAGGGGAAATAGAAAATTCACCCTGGGGATCACTTCTGCAGTACTGCTTGACAAGGGCACAGGAAAATAATTTTCTTTGGTGGAGAAAGTAAGGGAAACTTTTTGGCTAGGCTTATATAGGCCCCAGGGCTGATAGCCTAGTACCTACCTATGAACCTATATGGTGGTGGTGAACAGCTGGAAGCACAAGAGATTTAACTACCTGCAACACACAATTCATTTTCTTAAAAAAAACTGCAGGCCATATTTCAGTGATATTCAGATGCCAAGCAGAATTGTCCAACTCTGTTGGCATAGACAGATAAAGTCCTCACTGTCAAACCAGATGACCATTTTTTGAAATAGTGACTTGAGTAACTATTGGAGCTATACCGAGAAGGACAGTGTTCCTATCCTGTGTGGAATGAGACAATAGAGACTGTCCAGTGTCACAGTCTTTGGAGGAGATGTTGCAGTACTAGGCTTTGTCCTTAGTAACTGTTACCAAGCCGTGTATGCTGTAGCCCTTATCATGGGTGCACAAGAATAAGAAGTCACACTGAGAAGACAGTGAACAGACAGTAACACAAGCCACATATCTTCCGCAGGTGAGGGTTTAGAGATTACTATATGTGACCTAATTTCTGGGATAATGGTGAAAGTTTAAACTATCTTCATAGATGCCTAGTATATAGACCCTCTGGATGTCTCTTAACATCATGCTCTGTACAGCCACTATGGGGAAACAAATGAGCTCAACTCCTGTTTGGAGAGGTTTGATGCTTGGCAGTCACAGAGGTAAATGGTGAAAAGTATACTGAAAAAAGAATAACCCATGGCACTCACCGAGTGGAGCAGAAGCAATACAGAGTTCGTCCACTTCTGACAGAAAAAAAATTAACTGTTGAGATGTGGGAGGACTGAGTTACCTGTGATGTCTCAGAAAGGGAAGATGATTCTAGAAGAATGGCAAGCAGGAGGGTATCCAATCTAATGTATGAAGCAATGTTTGGTAGAGCAAGCTAGACAAAAAACATATTATTTATTTTTTTATCTTATTTATTCTTTGTTGACCAGGTTAGTCCAAATGACTATTAGCATCATTTCTGGGGAGACCCAAGGTGGTATTTAAACTATTAGGGAAAATTTGGCCAGGACATCGAAGAAGTTCCCATACTCTTTTCAGTGCGTGCAGTAGGATCTTTTACATCCACCTTTGTTACCACCAAATCAAGCAGATGGGGTCTCAGTTTAATGTCTTATCCAAATGGTAACACACATCAGGGGTGCAGCACCCTCCCCAAACCCCCCTCATGTTTCTATGGTAGCACACTCAGGAGTGCAGCACCCTCCCCAGCCCCCCCTACCCTGCTGTTTCTAAAGTACAATTACATCCTGAATAGATGGCATGTCATGTCTGTCCAATGTAGGGACTGAGGCTCTTTTTTGCCCTCGGCTAATTGTCTTTATAGATTTGCTAGTTCGTCCAACATTTCAATGACTTTTCTCTGTACTCAGCTTTCCTCCCAGTTCCCAAAATGATGCTAGATGATTCGCTACTCTTAGTCAACTATATGTATTAATTTATTATTGCCTGTTACCCTAGATTATGTCTGAAGAAGACAGTTGATTAAAAAAAAGGTCTGAGCTATATTTGAATAGCACAGCATAGAAACAGTCATGGAACTTATATATTTTGCTTAATCTCTTGAGGGGGAAATACCCAAGAGCTTTCTTACGTCACATGCTGTAGTGTAGTGAATACCTAATGTGGAAGTAGGAATAATAACAAAATCCAAGATCTCCCATTTGCATAAATCCCTAATATCTGTAACTATGCCATTCTTATTAAGGTAATAAGACAATACAAAAACTGTCCAATAACCACCAAATACCTCTGCTGAAAAGCTTGATACAAACAAAAATCCAAAAAAGAAAGCTGAGGTAAGGCTCCAGTGTCCAAATAAATGCAGAAACCAGTCTTTAGGTGTTGTATAAAATGAAGTCTTCTTTAATGTCACACAAGCGCTTTCACACAATGCTTCTTCAGGTGTATGAGTAACATAATTAACCACACCTATTTATATATCTAATTTAGTCACAAGACCTAACAATCTATTGGAATTAAAGTTATACAGAAACTGTAGATAATGTTAATATGTATAAGCGTAAACTTCTGCAAATTAAACTGAAGAAATTAAGAAGAGAGCGCCAGGATTTTGCCTTGGACAATATTTTCACTTGGCCACGTGATACAACATTTAGTGAAACCAGGCAACCCAGGCTGGATGATGAACGACGTAATGATGTCAGCGTAGGAGCCGTTGAAATCCAAAATTGCGGTTTATCAGTACAACAGTGTGGAGTTTCATTGCATTCAGAAAGCATGGCGAATGACGCTATACGCGTCCAGACCAATTCACCAGTAGTGAATTCCAGCGATGTGTTGGGTGTGAGGAGAAAGGTTGTCCTAACTACTGCAGAAGTGCATAGGGGAGCAGAGAATGAAATATTGAGTACTCTTCAACGTGAGCAACCATCTGTGTTGAAAGAAACTGTTGGTGCAGTTAATCATTGTTTAAATTTTCCGCTTCCTGTGAGGGATACCTCAGGGAATCGGACAGACTCTCAGGGGCGGAAATATCAACCCAGGGGCAGGAGCAACACCAGGTACAAAAGGAAGTACGAAGAAGTGAAGGACAATACCTACACCATAAAGAAAGCTTTCCAACAAGTAAGACATATATAACAAATCTTTCTAAGCGTGTTTTGACAAACTCAGAAATTAATGTACTGTCGATAGGCCTATCGTTTATACCTTCGAGTGATATGAGTATCACAGATATTATTTTTGATGTTAAGATGTTTACAAGAAATTTGATGTTAAAATACTTATTTCAACAGAATGCAGTTAATGATGGATTTGTCTTTAACAGACCTAGCACTTTTGTCCCCAAACAAACAGTATTGATTAATGCATTTGAACAGATTGTTATAGATGATATTTATAAAACCTATAATGATAAGAAAAGTAGAAATAACTGGCATAACCTTAGTAAAAGTGAATTTGAAGCTCTAAATAAACTTGAAAAAGATGCTGACTTGGTCATTAGCCCAGCTGATAAGGGTGGGCTTATAGTTGTTTTGGATAGTGAGTTGTATGATGTTCTGATGTATGAGATACTTGACAATACTGATTTTTATCAGAAGATTAGATAGTCTGATGTTAGAGAAATGGTTATAGCAGTTAATAATAAAATTAGACAACTAGGACAAACACATCTTATTAGCAAAGAACTAATTGAATACTTTACTAGTACGAAATACACTATTCCCCACATACAAGGTTTGCCTAAGATTCACAAGAACCATGTCAGACCCCCTATGAGACCTATAGTCTCAAGTAGTGGGTGGTGTACGGAAGCATTATCCATATATTTAGATAAAAAGTTAAAACCAATTGTAGATAAATCTGAATTTGTTCTTAAAGACACTGAACAATTTCTTAATGATCTCTATGTATATATGCAACAGGTTAAACTAAGTTCTAGTTTTTTATTAGTAACATTAGATGTTGTTTCATTATTTTGCAGTTATTCCTAACACAGTAGGTCTAGAGTTGTTCAGTGAACTCATGACCAGAATTAATTTGTATAAACCTGATGAAGTGAGAACATTGCATGAATTGATGAATTTGGTGCTTATGAATAATGTGTTTTTGTTCAAGAACCAAGTGTACTATCAAAAGAATGGTGTAGTGATGGGGAGTTCATGCTCTAACACATATGCTAATGCTGTTATGTTGGCATGGGAGACAGAATATATGCTTGATGGACCCTATAGTGATTTGGTATTATTCTATAGGAGGTTTGTCGATGATCTTTTTATTTTGTGGGGGGGGGAAACGGTAATGGATTTGTTAGAGTTTGTGGAATATATTAATAATACAACACGATTTTTGAAATTCACCTTAAATTACTCTGAAGAGAGGATTAGTTTTTTAGATGTACTCTTGGAAAAAGGAAATTCAGGTACTATTAGTACTAAACTTTATAGGAAAGAATGTCATGTTAACACTCTATTATCAAGGGAGAGTATGCATCCCAGATATGTATTTAGAAATGTTGCTCAAAATCAATTTTTAGAGCATCTAGATTAAGTGCTAATAAAGATGAATTTGAGAAGCAACTTAGTAAAACCTGTTATGAATTGGAAGAGAGAGGGTATGAGAGAAATATCATAGAAGATGGTTGTAGGAAAGTAAAACGATTGAGGGAGACAAGGGCTAAACCATACTTCTCGGATAAATACCATCAGGAAATAAACGAAAGAGACAATAACTTGAAGGTTAATATATCTTATTCAAGGGATGTTGAGAGATATACCAGCATTATTAATAATCACTGGAAGATTCTTATGACTGATCCCATCATCAATAAGGTAGTCGGTTCGAGACCACAGTTTACCTTCAAAAATAAAAAGAATCTTAAAAGAAGGCTATGTAACAATAGAGATAGTGTCAGAGCAGTTAACCCCATCGGCACAAAACCGTGTGGTAATTGTAAGCAATGTCAGTTTATCAATAAAGATGTATGTTTCAGACATCCAGATACAGGTAAAGTTTTTGATATCAGGGTTAGTGGAACATGTGTGACTATACATGTGGTATATCTTGCTACTTGCTGTCTATGCAACAGTTTCTATATAGGCAAGACAGATCGTAGTTTAAAAGAAAGAATTAGGGAGCATATATACCATATAGGGAAGGGGTCTGAATGTAATGCTTTATCTAAACATGTTTCTAAAGTAGGTAATCAGCACACATTCAAGTTTATGATAGTTGCAAGAACATATGAAAATCTGAAATGTGGGGACATTAGGGATAGAACTGAAGAGATAGAGGCCAAATGGATAGTTATGTTGAGAGCTAATTTTGGCCATGGGCTTAATGACAGCATGCCCATCAAACCCATTTTGAGAAGAAGGGGGTTACGTAGATAGATATGATATTAGGATTGCTATGATTTTATATTTTTATATATGTATTTTTATTTTATAAGTAAGATTTATATATATATGAGCAATTAAATTCTTTCTATTTTAAAATATTTTTTATATGTATATATATATATTTTTTTTTAATAAACTAATAAGATAGTTAATGCTAGCACTTTCATATACATTTATTTTTAACCTATTGTGTGACTGTATAACTTTAATTCCAATAGATTGTTAGGTCTTGTGACTAAATTAGATATATAAATAGGTGTGGTTAATTATGTTACTCATACACCTGAAGAAGCATTGTGTGAAAGCGCTTGTGTGACATTAAAGAAGACTTCATTTTATACAACGCTTAAAGACTGGTTTCTGCATTTATTTGGACACTGGAGCCTTACCTCAGCTTTCTTTTTTGGATTCTTATTAAGGTGCAATAATTTGGGCTTATATATACAACACACAGTTGTATAGAAAAGGATGCAATGAGGCAGGTGACACTTGGTCCATGAGTAAAGACAGCTCTAGGGTGTAAGCATTGCACATCATTTTATTTCATTTTCTGCAATATCCAGGTACAGTGCTGTGTATATTAGGGGTTCTGTAAAGTTGAAAAGCGTCTGTATTTGTAATAAAGTTAAATGAAATTCTGCTCACATATAGATTGCTCAGGCTAGTTTGTATTCTTTACACTACATTCATTTTCATTGTGTCACTAGGATTTTATACATGTTTGCTAGAAGTTAGGAATCTGAGAAAGACAATGCATGTAAGCAATTCTTCTGTTGCTAACTTGTTATTTGGGGTTATTTCATATGCAGTTGCTGTATCAGGATATCATATTGATTTTGTCTGTGGTTTCTTGTTTTAAGGCAAAACAGCATGCCCAACACATTAGTCATAGGTGACTCAATAGGGAGGCACACTGATGTCCCATGAACTAGGCTGAAGAAGGAGAAAGTAACAGTCAGCTGCCTTATCAGGTGACAGGATCTGCCATATAAAGCATGCACTCAGGTCCCTCAACAACAGGTACAAAGATGACTCTGTCATTGTACATGTGAGTGTGAATGACCTGTGATGTACCTCCCTGGACTACATGAAAAGAGACATGGAGGAGCTCTTGGATTATGTAGCCCAGGTGGGTACCACCCTAGCCCTGAGCAGCATCCTACCATCACCAAGAATGATACTACAGTACAAGCAGAAAATGACTGATTTCAACAACTGGCTAAGTTTCTGGTGTGATTCTAAGGGGGTCCAGTATCTGTCTGCCTGGGATAACATGATTGACAAACCTCGATGCTTTGCCAGAGATAGCCTGCATCTGTCACCCCTGGGCTTCCGGATACTGGCCAAGGCTTTTGCCACCCCTATAGTGCCTTTTTAAGGCAGTGTTCAAAAGACCAAATTACCACTGTAACAGCTACAACAAATGCAATCTGAGGGTCATGCTACTCAACGCCAGAAGTCTAAATTTCAAAATGCTCTTGCTCGAAGCACTCCATAAAATGGATTACATCAACATTTGTGCTGTAACAGAGACCTGGTTCAAAGCAGCAGAAAGCAACCCTGCACTAGCAGGCTATAACTCATTCCACACATTTCAGCCAAAGAACTTGGCCCGAAGCTCCAAAGGTGGTGGTGTTTCCATATTCATAAAGGATACACACACCTCCAGACTGGTAGTCCAAAATAATGCATCAGAGATACTTCAGGTGCAGCTAACATTGGGTAAGACAGCGATTCAGGTCATAGCCTGTTATAGGTCCCCAACCATGTCCCAATACACTCACTCCACATTCCTAAGCACCCTGGAGAATATTACGGTCCAGCCTAACACACTCATACTGGGTGACCTCAACTACCCCTCTATTAACTAGGAAAACTACTCATGTACCAATACACTTGCCCAACATTTCCTGGAATTCATTAATTCCAGTGCCCTGGACCAGCTCATTCTTACCCCCACTAGAGGTAGCAACATCCTTGACCTGGTCATTACTAACATGTGCAACCGTTGCTCTACACCAATAGTCAAATCCTCCCTTGTTAGATCCAACCACAAACTAATCACTTTGGAAATCCACATCCCACCCACCTCCTCAAAGGTAACCATCATGAAAGACTTCTCCAAAGCTAACTTTTGTCTCCTAAGAACAGAGGTGGCTAACTTCACGGTACCCATGCAAATGGACAATAGCTGCATGACCACTGAATCATACACTAATGCACTGTACGGACACATACACAAATGCATGGAACTTGCCATACCCAATATAACCAAGTCAAAAAAAGGAAGTCAATCTGGTGGTCCCCTGCCATAAACAAACTCTACAACAGAAGGAGGAAAGTGATGCAGAATAAAGTGAAGTCCCAAGACTGGAAAAACTCCCTTATCAGCCTCAATAAAAAGTTGAGATCCCTCATCAAATCCTCTAAAGCTAGCTATGAAAACAGAATTGCAGCAGATAGTAAAGACGACCACAAGGCCTTCTATAGTTATGTAAAGAATCTCCATGGCAATACCCAGATTTGCTCTGAGCTACTGCACAATGGTACCTCCTTTACAGAGCCAACAGATATTGCCAATATACTGGCCAACAGATTCAGTGCCAACTTTACCCCCTCCAATGGACCAGTCACAATACCAGTAGATTGCCAGGCACCCAGTATTACTGCTGCACAGGTTAAAACAGCACTGTCCAAGGTCAAGAATACAGCTTCTATAGGACCTGGCAATATCCCTGGCTATGTTCTACATGAACTACATAGTGAACTGACACCTCACCTGTGTGCCCTGTTCAATCACAGCCTCACCTCAGGCTTTGTCCCTACTGAATGGCACACTGCTATAGTCATCCCTCCCCACAAAGGAGGAGTAACTACAGACCGTGGGAACTATCGCCCCATAAGCCTGACAAGTTTGATATGCAAAGCTATGTAACGCACCATCATGGACCTAATAAACAAGGATATAGGGAAACTCCAAACTCTAGATCCCACACAGTTTGGTTTTGTGAGGGGTAGATCAAGTCTGCTCAACTTGGTCGACTTCTTTAAGTCAGTTACTAGAGCTGTGGATGAAGGCAAGGTGGTTTATACAGCCTACCTTGATCTGGCCAAGGCCTTTGATACCATTCCCCACTCAGGAATAATAGAAAAACTCACTAAGCTAGGCATCAACCCCTATATCACTTGGTGGGTTGCAAACTGGCTCACAGGTAGAACCTACAGTGTGAAAGTAGATGACTCCAAGTCAGACTGATGACTAGTCATGAGTGGAGTCCCACAAGGATTAGTCTTGGGTCCTCTTCTGTTTGGTATCTACTTCTCAGAGGTCCACTCCAACACAAAGGGACTCTGGCTGACAAAGTTTGCAGATGATTGCAAGTTGGCAGCCATTATTAACTACCCAGGTGATGTTGACATCCTACTGAAAGGCCTCACAAAGACCAACAACTGGTGTCAGAACCATGGCTTTAAGCTCAATACCAAAAAATGTGTCATCATCCCCTTTGGGAAAAATCCAGTTCCCATGAAGTACCACATCAATGGTAGCCCACTGAACACAGAAGGCATTATAAGAGATCTGGGGACACAGGTTGACAGCAACCTCTCTTTTGACCACCACACTGCCACTGTGGTCAGAAAGTCCTTTTATGTGGCACATCTCATAACTAAGGATTTTGCATCCAGGAAGAAAGAGGTCAATGTCTCCCTCTACTCTTCCCTCATTAGGCTAATCATCAAGTACAATGCCCCATTTGGCATGTACCTCACTAGACACCTGCAACAACTGGAGAGGCTGTAAAAGTACCTTGCAAAGAGGATCCTAGGCTTTAAACACTTGTCCTATATGAACAGACTCAAAATATTCTCTGTCTCATATCTCCTACTTAGACTATGCTTGTCTTACAAAGACATGTCTGACCCAGCTCTGTTAGAAATGCTACATCTAAAGAAATCCCAATCCCTCCGCACCACATGCTCCAGAGAACTCAATCTCATTTTCACAATACACAGAACATGCTGGAGGGACAGGTTCATAACTCAGAGCCTGCCCATGCTATGGAATAGACTTCCCATACATGTCAAGCAGAGCACCTCACTGGCCCTCTTCAAAAGAAATCTTGATGAGTTGATGGGAAATAGAAAATTCACCCTGGGGATCACACCAGTGGCTCTACTCGACAGAGGCACTGGAAGCTAAGGTCGGGTGGCACGATGCCAGGTTAATCTTATGGGCTAGGCTTGTAAAGGCTCCAAGGCCATTAGCCTAGTACATACCTATGACCCTATGAACCTATGTTTAACAATTATTTGCAACAGTTCAGTATTGGAGTCATTCACTAAGAATATTGGAGTGTGACTAGGTGAATAGTTAAACATTTGCTAGACATATGGTAAGCTAAATGACTGGCAGAATCATTGCTGAGTTTTGGTCATGGGACCAGTTATGTTTTTATGAGTGGGGCATTTAAAGATAGCTTGGAGAATAGGCCTTCCTCTAAAGCCTGAAACTGGATGAAGGGTGGAAAAATTAGATGCAGAAAGGTAAGGGAGACAAAAGGTATGTTCTGCAATGTGTTGGGAGACACTTTCTCTTAGCCCATACTGATGCAATAAAAAAGACTCATCATTTATATGTATTTTAGGTTAGGTCTACTGTACAAAAGCATATCTCTCATCTGCCCATGCCCCAAATTTTGCCTTGTTCTTCAAAAAAGGTATGTTTTTTTTCTGGCAGCACATTTCCAACAAATAATGACAGACATCTGAGCTTCAAACTTCTTGTCCTTCAGAAAATGAATGGTAATGCAAAATCTGCTATTCTAGCAACTTTCTAAAATAATTGGAGTAATATTTAAATTCTACTCCTGATTTTGTGCCTTTGTACCCCATTATCTTTGGTTTTGTCTAGAGTTTGTGTATTAAGATGTTGAGGAGTATGGCAGGAATATATTTCTGAACGGAGGAAAGGGTCATGCTAAAAGGATGGTAATGCCTGCTAAGGCAGTTACAATCGCTGTATCTAGAAGCATTTTTCTAGAAGGTCTATCAAAGGTAGGGATGAAGATGCAAGCTTTGCATGCAGAGATTGCTGAGATGGATATTACCCAGGTATTGCTTAGGAAGAACATGGATGGCTATAAAGAAAACCTTTTGATGCATTTATTATGTAAATGATCTGGCAGACTATTAGCTTAAAAACTGAAGGCAAGAAGACAAGAAAGTAGGAATGTCTCCTTACAAAATTCCTCTGAGGATCTGGTCTGGTCTGTGACAGTGTAGGTATAAAATGTCATGGAAGCATTCAATTGGAGGTTATACTGAACAAAGCATAGGGACTGATGATGGAAACACTTAAAAGACCAATTCACAAGGTGTGACTTGTGCCCAGGTTCAGTGAAATGGACTGCAGGAATCCTGATTGTGAGGCAGATCAGTCAGAGCACCAGGAGGTGCTAAAAAAGAGGAAGCGAGATAAAACCCCAGAACAATATGGTCTCCCTACTGACTTTTCAAGGAGATGAAGAAGGATGTAGCCTGTCCCTTATTACAAGACTATAATAATGTGAGTGAACTTGAGGAGGTCTTGATAGACAAGTTCAACAGAGCAAGCATTATGGGTGCACCAAAATCTGGACAGGGCAAAGAAGACACTTGTAATTTTTGTCTCATTTTGCTGTAGAGTGTGGATGCTAAACTGCTGACTAGTGTGATAACACAAAAATTAGAATCTAAAATTCCAGACTTAATAGGTATTGATTAGTGTGGCTTTGTGAAGAGATGTACAGGTGAGGACGGCTTGCAGAAACTGGGGCAGTTTCTTGAGGAAACACATGCTAACGAGTGGACAAGTGTGGAAGTTTTTGTTTCTTACATATATAAAGCTTTCAATTCCATAGAATAAGAGTTTTTGTTTAAAGCTATAGGGAAGTTGGACTGTGGTCAAAATTCAAGAGGTGGATTAAAGCTTTGTAGATATATTGTAGAATCAAATTTGTTATAAATGGTTGCCTGTTGAATAAGGTTGGGTGTAAAGAAGGAATACATCACAGATGCCTACTGTTGCCATATTTGCTGAGGTATTGGCATGGAGAGCAAAGAGCTTTTTGCAAATAATCTCTAGACACTGGAAGATATTCTGTTTTTTCATAGATGATTGCATGCTTATCTCACATAAAATGGACCTGGTCTTACCTAGGTTTTGATGCATTTCTGAGTGCTTCAAGATAAGATCAAGGCTTGATTGTAATCACTCAAAATCTGATCAGCTTAGGGATAAATCCCTAATAAATACAGGGTGGCTTAGGTTTGATTAGCAGCTTGGGCTTCTGAGGAGGGATGGGCATACTACTTCCTGTCAATCCTTATCTACTTTGTATAACAAGTCTTCTACTATAGCCCTAGCCATATCTTCTTTTCACTGCACCTTTTCAAAACTTTACTGCTTTACCTGAAGATTAGCTAAGTCTGAAGTTTCTCAAGATTAACCTGCTGTGAGTTAGGACACACTGCTTCTGCCCCTGTCATCCCATACACTGGTCTTTCAATTTTCAGTTCTTCTACTAGAAACTGCAAATCATACCAGTGTTCTGTAGTGTCAGTTGCTTTTCTGACTTTGAATAATTTATCTTGTTCCCTTTCTTTATGAAACTGATTAATAGAATCGGCATCCTTTTTCTTAGAATTCCTTCACGTTGGATCAATAGTAGTATCATTAAAGTTCTGCTCAAGGTAATTTTGGACCTTAATATACACTACCATTTTTATTTATCTTGTCTATGCTGATCTCTGTCTGTCTCACTGCAGATGAAAAACACCCTCTGAATGTATTTATCTTCTTTGCATTGATCTCATTCTCAAGGAATTTATCTTCAATTTTACTATTTTTCCTCACTTACAGATATCTGTTGCATAAAGTCTTCCCTTTAATGTTTCTGCCTTACACAGAAAGAAAAGGGTTTAGAACACTGACCAGGTACAATTTCTCCTTCATTATCAACTCTGGCATTATCTTGCTTATTGTTACATTTCTCCTTCTCAACAACCAACTGCTGCTTAGAATACTGCATTTTTGGAGACATCTATTTTCGGCCGAAAGAAACTCTAGAATCCAGCTCAAGTGGCACATTTTCCATGTTTCTGAACCTTGTTTCCTTATAATACACTCTTTCAGTGAACTCTGATACTTATTTCAACTCTCCACTTTACAAAGCTTTCAGGGTACAATGACACATTATTCTCTGCTTGACCATATGCCAGGGAGAAATATTTTAGAATGTAAGGCCTTTCCTTCTGCTGTTTCTTTTCCTGTCCTGTTAAAGGTACATTTCTGACATATCATTTTTACCTGGTGTAGTCTCTCTTTCTTTGTATCCTTATTCAAGTATTTGTACCTTTATGACTTTCTAAGATAATATCTTGGTCATTGTTGGTTCACACTCTCCTAACATATATCTCTGGTAGATGCTGACTGCCTCTCATATATTTTGGGTAAGGCAGGCACAGTGGCAGTGGCAGATTAAATTCAGGCAATTTGTCTGGCCATACCTGGCCTACAGCTCCTGGGGGGACGTATGCCCAGCCACTACTTTTTCAACCCTACCAATATTTTTGGTAAAATCATCTCTTTCCTCTTCATGAGTTTACTTTCTGTAACTTTTTTTTCGGATACCTTTTCTTTAAATTACAATTGTGCATCATGTACTTTCTAACTCACCAAGCTGCAAATTGCAGCAGTATCAAGTTAGAAAAAGAGTTTAAATTGCATTTCTTAAGAAGAAGCACAAAGCCCAAGTGCCAATCACCACTAAATTGCCTTTTCCTACTGCCCTGTCCATCCTAAGATGTTTAATTTCTGGTAAATCATTAAATATTACAGACAAGGTATAAGAGTTTCATAGTACCTATTTGTCTGAAAATGCATGTTGAAGCATAACCTACCATTAAATTTTTAATTGAATTATAGCAATGTTTAATTGATTCATGGGTATAGGACCTTTTATGGACTTATATTTAACACCCATAGCTTCTTGGATCATCTTGACATTTCTTGAGGCTGTCTTACTTAACAGCCATAACAATCAATAATTGAAATAGCAAAGTAAAAATTGACCCTAAAATTGTTCATTCTGTATGCCCTTCACTGGAGCTCATGATGACTTTTACTTGTTATTATTCATATTTTCATATTTACATTCATATTTTCATAATCAAAAAAGATACATGCTATTGAGATGTATGATGTGCTGTGCTATTGTAGGAGACAGAAAAGTACTTTGTTACTGGTGAAGTATAATCCAGTATACTTGAGATACTGCTAGTTCTTTGCTAGTAATTAGAAAGATAAGCAATAGTTCCATATGTACAGTAATATTTATTAAACTAATCTTGAGATCCAAAAAGGATTTTCCCCAAACAGAAAGCCTTAATATCAGTAGTTTTCCCTTCATATTAACCATTTCAATGCATAGACTGCACTATTGCTGAGATTTACAACTATTTGGAGCATCAACAACCAGGATGATCTCACTGACTGAGCCATGTGGTAATGAGGCAATCTGAAGGAGTGGTCAATGTTAATTAGCCATGTCTTTCCTCCTGGAAATGCCATCTGCAACCAATTTACACTGCCAAGTGATTTAGAGAATCACTTGGCTGCATAAATTTCCATTTATCAAGGAAAAATGTTATATTGTAAAAAGCGGTGGTGATCTATTCATCCCTGTCAAAGCAGTCAGTATCCAGATAAGTTCAGGGAACACGTGGGGTGTTTTGTGTGTTTGTGTGTGTGTGTGTGTGTGTGTGTGTGTGTGTGTGTGTGTGTGTGTGTGTGTGTGTGTGTGTGTGGCGCGTGTGTGTGTGTGTGTGTGTGTGTGTGTGTGTGTGTGTGTGTGTGTGTGTCTAACTGGGTGGTCATACTGAGGAAGAGTGAGAGGTTAGGTAAGGAAATGAGAATATGAAAGTGCGTATCAAAGTGTGTATGTGAATTCATGGATGATACTGTCTGTATGTCCAATTGAGTGTTAGAGTGGCTTGTTTGATGGTGGGTTGATGTGTATGTGTGAAAAAGCCTGGGAGTGCGTGCGCATGTGTGTGTGTGTGTGTGTGTGTGTGTGTGTGTGTGTGTGTGTGTGTGTGTGTGTGTGTGTGTGTGTGTGTGTGTAAGGGGGTGTCTTTGCTGATATAGTGCTTGGGCCACCAGGGTAAACACCACTGCTGTCATAGGTCTTGTATTGCTGGTGTTAAAAAGTGTGATTAATAGATATACTAATGCATCCATAATTAGATGTTTGTCATTGCGGCCATAGCTGGAGGTGAATTACGTTTTATTCCAGTTGTGTAAATTGACATACTGTGGTAGGCAATTTACATGAGCAATGGGATTCTCTCTGAAAACCAGGGTAAGTTACTTGCAAACTGTTGCATGTAATTATGTGACACCTTAGATGGTTTGGAAGAAAATTATACATCTTGAGATATATTCAGTGTTATAATGTTAAATATGCAAATAAGTATTTCTTTTCATATTTCTGTAAATATCTCAGTATGCGCTCAGACTAGAATTTCTTACTACCAAATGAAAGCTCAAGATCAATTTAACAAAATTGCTCTGACATAATACTTCAGATTGTACAGCTTCCAAAATATAAAAAAATGTGCTTATGATACATTAGAAAAACATGTAATTCTTTATTTCTGTATGCTTTGATATCTTACAGCACCGATATAAAGACTCAGCGTGCAGTATTTTCGTTGTAAGGAAGACTTTTTACTGGTAGCATTGCAGTCTGTAACTTTTTAATAGCATTTACTGTTTTCAAGATATTTCCATTTGTTTCAGTTATGCTTCTTTTAATTTGAATTTTTAGAACTAAGAGGTTTAGAGGTATAATTTTTTTAATCACAATCAGATCTAGTATGCAAAGCAAAGTTGCTATAGCTGCTAGGTGGGGGATGGGATCACTCTGTGGATGAAAGTAACTTAAACTCCTGTCATTTGCTTAATTTAAGCAGTCTGACTTTATAAGAACTAGTGGCCGTTTATGTAAAATAAATCAGAATAAGTGAGCTACTGTGTGAAACAATCATGAAATACATTTCTGACCATATTATTATGCATTTATTTTTATTGAAATTAAGCAACTGATGTGTACAGAGTCAACAATGAGGTTATAATTGCTGGATGACGTTTTTCAGTTAAGTAGAATGACTGATGTTACTGCCATGATAAACTTAGTCATCAGACATTGTAGTATTGGCATGCATTTGTGTAAAACGAGTTGGAATACTCTACTGTGTTTTTTATCACAGCTGACAACTTGAGGTGTACACAGACCAGTGGCTATAATTGATAAGTATGATCATTGATGTATTATAATCACAGTAATCTAAGTGATTTTATAGCAGAAATGTTCTAACATGGGTAATTTTATTATTATTGATTAGTAAAACTTTCTTTCCCTTATTTATTTATTTTATTTTGCCTGAAAAAGTTCATGGTTACTGAAATTAAAAACAAACATATACAAATGTTACTTTATAAATCAATGAATCATAATTTTTGGAGAGAATACATTTACAAAATTAGGAGGGCAAATCCAAAAGACCAAGAGTATATATCCTTCTGCGTAGTCAAAATAGAAATTGTGTGAATAGGAGCCCACTGTTTGAAAATTTCCCAGAACCCAAGGTATACTTACTCTGCCACTGGGCAGGGGCACATCTCTAGGATTATTAACCTGATGGTTCTACTCCCCGTATGTTAGGGTGGTGCATAAAAAGAGTTATTTTCTGCCCACTGCCAGCAAAGGTCTTTAAAGTTGAAAAATCTGTCCCTATTATCAATGCATGTGTTAAACTGGGAATGACAGTGATGGTATGAAATACATTCCAAACCCAGTTTGTATTTCTAGCTGAGTAAGAGGATACTGCTTTATGTCACTACATATAACGTATACTGCTTTTTTCATAGCAGTGCTTTTCTTGTATAATTATTGCCCTTTTATAAATTTCATCAAACTGTATAAGTTCTCGCAGTAGTCTGCCACCAGTTAAGACATTGTATTTAATTAACTTAGCAAGTACAAAGTAGCAGAATGAAGTTGCCACTATTTTAGAAGACATTTTATTGCATTCTTGATGCATTATGTCACTAACACATGTCTACAGCTGATAGCTGTGGTATGCAATCAACATTTGACATGTATTCTGCTGCAAGTCTACATTGATCAGGTTTATAAATAGCTATATGGCACAGTAGTATCTCTACCAACACAATAAAACTTTCAGAGTCTTTAAGGTCAGTTTGACACATGCATTTTCTTAACACATAGGTAAAGATGAATTAAATTGGTCTAGATTTGTCATTTCTGTCATTAATAATATGCTGTAGCTGGCATAAACGTGACATTGCCATTTTATTATGAGAAAATATCTGGCTATGAAACTTTTGAGCTGATGTCTCAGAGGCTGCACTGGGACAGGCAGTTATTGCCGTTTTCATTTTATCATAGTGCTGGTATTCATTCTCCTCTATGTCCACGAAGACTCTCAATGGCTTTCCATTTGATTGTGCTAATAAAATGCTGGCCCATTCACCTTGGTCCACTTCCTCATGGATATATTGCTTGAAGATAGTAAGATACATCTTCAGTTCCTCATCCAAGGCAAGTTGGTTTAATAGTGACATTGTCCTTAGTTTATCCATTGGCTTAGCCTTCAAGACTACACTTTTAGTTGCACTCACTGTGGCCTGTAGTAATTGTTCTACTGTGTTAATTTCAGAACATTGATTCACACAATGGTGCACACAACATTCTGTGACCTGCACACACTGTCTCTGCCTCTCTCCCTTTATATATATATATACATATATATATATATATATATATATATACATATATATATATATATATATGTACACATATATATATATGTACATATATATATATATATATATATATATATATATATGTATATATATATATATATATATATATATATATATATATATGAAAAATTACATACACTTTGGCACAGAAAAGTGGAGTAAAACATAGGAACTGATATTGTTCTAAATACCTATTGCAATCCATCAATGTGGAAGATTAAAGAACATGACACCACAAGTCTCATAAAAGATAACAAAGAAAATTAAAGACAAGTTCTTCCAGTCCAAAAACAAAGCATTTTGGTTTGACCAGAAGAACAGCATGTACCTTTAACTCAGTCCTATGCATAGTGTTATGCCCTTGGAAAAAGTATCTGTTGCTAAGTCACTCAAGATTCCTCTGCAAGAAACAATTTCCAGGTTTTCCTTTCAGATCTTCCTCCAATGTGGTTGATTCTCACTTCTAGAACTACTGCTCAGGACACCAATTGAGACTCTCAAAGAGCAAATGCTCTGTGGTTGGTATTGTTCAACATTTATTTTATTTTACATTCCCAGACTCATTAAACAAACCTGTTCTGACAAACACTGACTATCTTTCCTGTTCTTAAAGAAACAAGTACAACTTAACAGAAGCCCCTCTTATTTTGAAATGCCGCTATATACATTGTTTGGGCAACTTTTACTTCACATCACCTAAAACCCATTTGACTGACTTTCATTTCACCGAGACCAAATCACCTAATTTCAAAATACTGAAAACTCATTTGACTGAATCTCATTTCACCGAAAGCTTATAATTCTGAATTTCAAAAGACTAAACGTTAAACCATAAGCAAACAACTAAACTACCTCTTTCCATACCTTAAAAACTACTTACTTACCCTCTTAACAGAAACTGAGTGGTTGGCTATGCCCCCCACACACCCCCAAACTATATATACTAACTCCAGGATCTCATTACAGTGGGGAAAAGGGCATATACCTTTTACTTGTATTAAACTACTCTACACACTGCCACTACTGCTGAGAGCGCACAAAACATTCACCATATTACTTTAGCTGGGTCCCCTGCACTAGACCGATATTCCACAAAGCTGACGGCCAAAAGACCGACACCAGAAGACCGACGACACAGATGATCGACAAGGTGAAATCCCGACAGCCGAAACACCGACATGGGCAATGTGTGAACGTGACTTGGTAAGTGTGCGATAGTGAGGGATTTAGGGTTAGGGTGCGGACAGGTAAGTGTGTGATAGTGAGGGATTTAGGGTTAGGGTGCGGACAGGTAAGTGTGTGATAGTGAGGGATTTATGGTTAGGGTGTGTGTAAGGTGTATGTGCGATAGTGAGGGATTTAGGGTTAGGGTGCGGACAGGTAAGTGTGTGATAGTGAGGGATTTAGGGTTAGGGTGCGGGAAAGGTGAGTGTGTGGTAGTGTCGGACTTAGGGTTAGGGTGCAGGTAAGGTAAGTGTGTGATAGCGACGGACATTAGGGTTAGGCTGCGGGTCAGGTAAGTGTGCGATAGTGACGGACTTTAGGTTTAGGGGTGGGTTAAGTGAGTTAGGGTTATGGTGCGGGTAGGGTAAGTGTGCGGTAATGTCGGACCTTAGGGAAGGGGTTTGGGTTAAGGTTAGTGCACATATAGTTGTGTGTAATGTGTAGTTTACGTTTTGTGTGTCGGTGTTATGGTGTTTGGTTTTGAGAGTTTTCGGTATTGTGTGTTGTCGGCCTTTTGGTGTTGGTGTTTTGGGTGTCGGCTTTATGGTGTGTCAGTGTAGTGTAGGAGATCCCTTTAGATACTTCACATAAAAATTCAAAGAGCCATACCCACATTTAAGAACACT